>NC_048598.1:100783152-100978421 GCF_003668045.3 Cricetulus griseus | reverse complement strand
CACACACACACACACACACACACACACAGGGGTTTGGGGGGCAGGTATGAAATCTTCACTCAGACCTGGCAGTCCCCCCACAAATCTGACCATTGGAATCCTTGTCTCTGTAGACCTGTCCCATCCATCCTTCTTCAGGACAGGTTTTGCTCGGGGATCTGAACTTGTCTGTCAAGGGTGTTCTGGGATCCCACAGGAGAGCATAGGGCCACATGTCACTATTTTCTGCCCATAAAGGTGAGTGACTGGAGGCTTCCCTGCTGGAACATGAGCACCCACCTTGGAATGGGGAAGGATGGGGTCCCATCGACTAGACTGGGTGTTAGGTTCTCAACAGAGCCTGTCACAAGGACACCTAGCAAGGAGGCCACATCCCCAGGCCTCATTTGCATGCTGGGGCCACCGAGTTGAGAGCCGCCTGCTGCCAGTGGATTTGAGCAGAAAGCTTTCTGTTCTTGTCTGTTGTCTCAAGGTCAGATCCAGAGCGGGGACAGGAACAAAGGCGGCTGTCCCCCACTCTACCTCCCGAGCCCGCCGGTCGCTCCTGGCTCCTGATGAGGAGAGAGCAGGGGGGGAAGCTGTTCCAGATAACCCTGCCTGGCCATGATAGTGACAGGGAGCCTTGAAGCCCTGTCTCCTCCCTGAGCAGTCTGCTCCAGTCCACAGGGTCAGTGGTCCCTGGAAACCAGACCCGGCTTTGGAGACACTGGGAGTTTGGAGCCTGAAAAATAAATGTCAGTGAAGGTCAGGGGTCACCAGAGTCAGGGGTGGGTTCAGTAGGATACCTCTTGGGTGGAGATCTGTCCTAGCTACCTGGATCCTTCATCCTCCTTGGGCTGTGCGCTCAGGCCATGGTCCACCCTATCTGATCCACACTTTAATGGCCCTGGCCCAACCTAGTCTGCACTGAGCAACCCTGCCCACCCACCTGCCACTCTGGTACACAGGGCAAGGTCTCAGGCTCCTGATCTTACTGTCTGGCGGCTCCACAGCCATCAAAGGTCACATGGCCAGGCAGGAGGCTAAAAAGATGCAGCAAGGAATTTCTCATTAGAGAATAAATTGTACCACATTGCCCACCAGAGCTGAGGCAGGGCTGGGCAGTGTGTGTGGGTGGGTGCTGGATATGGAGCTGGCCACCTGCAGAGTAAGGACAGGGTGAGTGGGCTGCTCAGCTGCAGCGATAGGCACCCATTGGGGCCCAAAGAAATAAGAATCTTTGGGTCCTGGCAAAGCATAACACCAGAGGACCTCTCCTTCTCCCTCTTCTCTGCCATCCCTCTTTCTTTCTCCTCCCTCTTTCCTCACCCCCCATATCTAGTCCACGCCGCCTCATTCTCCCATAGCTCCTCCCTCCTCCTGCCCATCAGCTTCACCTCCCCTCATGCTCAAGGCCCTGGCCTGGCCCCAAACCCAGCTTCCTACAAGACTGTCCAAGTACCCGCAGACGATGTGCTTGGTTCCCCTGGAACTCCAGTGCCTGCCCAGGCACCCTGGGGGAGATACCAATGCTAGCCTGAGCCCTACTGAGATCTCAGGCGCCTTGGCCTGCTGTCCCCTAGCGGGGCTTTATGCAATTGGGGCCACAGCTGTCAATTGTAACTTCCCAGAGAGATGCAATTGGCCAGTGACATCCACCTGCCCCCATGTCCTCAGTGGAACAGCTGAGGCCCTGCTGAGAGGCCTGGTTTGCCCACGTCCAGGATTGGGGACAGCAAGAGAGGCCTTGGTTTTTATTTTTTGTATATTGTGGTGGAGTAGTCAGAGACCAACTACAGGAGTCAGTTCTCTCCTTTGACCATGGCAGCCAGCAGCTTTACCTGCCATGCCTGTCTGCCAGGCCATGGCTCAGATTTAGGATGGACACAGGTGGCAACAGTGTCTTGAGTTCAAGCCCCTCCCCCTGTCGTGTGTATAGCTGGGGCTGGGAGCAACCCCAGGCATGCACACTCACACCTCATACATAAGCAGGTTGGCCAAGCCCCAAGGACTTCCATCTTGCCTGACAGGCCCCTCTCCTGGCTTTCAGCTGTGCAGAGTGCCGGCTAATAGTGCATTAACCTTGACGGAACTGCCAATTATCTGTGCTAATGCCGGGGTGCGGTGATTGCTGACAGGCGGATGGTGTGGTGGGGCTACCCTCCACAGGGTAGCCACAGGACAGGAGCTGGACAATGAGTTCATGCTCCCTGTGCTCAAGCAGAGGCTGGGGCAGGGGCTTGGGTCTCTTCTGACCTCATTAGACTAATCACCCTGCCTTTTGAAGCTCTAGCAATGGCTGAGCTGTGGTACCAGGGGCGCAGATCACAGAGTTTGGGGTACTGGGAACTAGGCCCATGCCAGAAGACACAATATATAGATGGAGAGTGACCAAGAGGGCACAGGGCCCCCAGAGCTGTGACTCATACGTGCTGGCTTCCCTTGGGTACAGGTTGGGGGTGCAAACCACAGAGGCTTCCTTTGGGCAGCAGGCCTGGCTGAGCAGGAACCCAGCCACTGGAGGGACACGCAGGGACAGACAGGAGTGGGCTCTGGCTAGGCTCTCCATCTAGACCACAGGATGAAAATGACCTGACATTCCTAGTAGGCCTGGGCAATCAGTCTCAGGGACCTGACTCAGGCCAGCTGGAGGGTCAGTGAGGTCTGGAAGTGGACAAACACTGGGTGGCCACATCCACATGACAGGAGCTGGACAATGAGTTCAGGCCACCCACAAGGACAGGAAGGTTGGAGAGTTCTGAAGAGGAGTTGTTCCCTAAGTAACCAGTGCGGTCCTGGGAGCTAGATGGTGTGTGACTGCCACCTGGTGGCAACTTGTTGTTATGACAAAGCAGAGTAGACTGAACAGTTGCCTAGGAAGGCTAAGGCTGTGACCTCAGGCTGCAAGCAACTTAGGCATCCCTGTTCCTCTTCCCCAAAGCTAAGATCATAGAGTGAGGGTGAATCGCTAATGTTGAACTGCAGTCCAGAAGCTCCTGGGAAACTCTGCCCCAGGTGCCAATATACTGAGGCAGAGTGTCATAGCTGCAGCCTTGGAACAAGTTTGAGAAATAAATAGGTCTCTCTAGGGACAGTGACAGCAACAGGAAGGGCCTTGTCCTAGCCAGCCAGGAATGACAATCCTCAGGGGAGGTTTCAGGTCAGCTACAAAGCCACTGCTTCGTTTATTGTCCCCAAGGCAGCAGGAAGATACACATCGAGATCCCAAGGTCCATCTGCTCCATCGTGCCTTGTAGGGCTGCCTTGTTCCTATGGGAGGCAGGATGACAGACCAGCACATGCTGGTCCAGCTTCGGGGGCACCAAGTCTGTGGGCTGTTCTCAGCGAGGTCAGGTCACACTATCCTGGCCCATGTAGTGTCCAGGGGCTGTGCAGGCTCCATCCGGGAATGTTGACACCAGAGCCCAGAGAACACATCTCTCTTGTTCTTGCGCCTGCCATCCCCACCACAACATCTGCAAGGGGAGGGACAGGACAAGACATGGGATCAAGTGATGATGGCTGGATCCTCCTTGCAACCTCGGGAAGAGATGCCCCTTCCAGGTCCACCAGGATAGGAAGAAAGACCACAGAAGGTGTTACCACCTCCTTCAGGAGCCCTGGAAAGCCAGATCTAGTGCCTAAGTGGGTCCTGGCTCTATAGCAGCCACCATCATAACAGGACAGTCAGCCCTGATCAGAACCCCACTGAGTCCACTTTCTCATCTCCAGTGCAGCTCTACTCTGTCCACAATGCCACCTCCCTCCCTGTGTGGCCTGTTTCCATTAAACCTTGCCTCCTTGGCACACTCCCAGTCCCTCACTTGGGGATTCTAAGCAAAAGTTCTCCTTCTAAGGTAGACCCTGAACTCTATTTAGGGACATGGTCTTTTGCTAACTTGTCTCAATGAAGGCCTTCCTACCATCTCAGATTCCTGGTTTCAAAGACAGTCTCTTCCTCGCTGTCCAGAGAGGCCATCTCTTCCTGCTCCTCTGTGTTGGTCAGAAGCCCATACCGCCTTCGCTGTGGCTTCTTGAGTCTGCAAGGGGCACAAACATTCTCAGAGGCTACCATCATTGGTGACATCCAGTCTATGAGACCCATCCCACCCACCCCAAGATCCAAGGCACGATGTGGATGAGTCCTTTCGCTGTAGGAGCTACAAGAGCAACTCTGGGCACAGTGAAAGCTGTGGAGGCACATGCCAGACACAGCTTCCTATTTAAAGCACAAATTGCTGTCTGACAGAGCAGCTGGGAGAAAAATGGAAGATTGAAGGCTTTGGTGTTTTGTCTTGCATTCGAGGCTGACTTTTTAATTCCCTAGCTCAGGTGGCCCTTAACTCCCGTCTCCACTTACCAAGTGTTGAGATGACAGGCATGTTATCCCCACGCAGTGCTGGGAACAGCACCCAGGGCTCTTTTGTGCATGTTAGGCAAAAGCTTTACCCACTGAGCCTCAGCCAGGGAAGTAAGTTTGAAGCCCTTGCAGTCTCCGGCGCGGTTTTTTGCATGCCTGTCATCACAGCACTGAAGAGACTGAGGCGGCTGCCCACTTAGGCCAGCCAGGAGTTAGGAACAGGAGCTAGGCCGTCTGCCCGAGTCACGTGCTCCCCCGCCCACCCCCACCCCCAGTGACTTACTAGATTCTGATTGGACGCACTAACGCACCTAAAAGCCCGGATGAGGAAGTAGAGCGAGATCAGGCCGCTGAGCCCAGTGATTACGTAGAACAGGCGAAGCAGCATGGGGCCCGTGCCTGGGGGCCCCCCTTGTGTATAGTTGCGAGGTACACCTGGCCAGCTGGAGTTTTCGGTGGAACCCGGGACGGCGCACGAGAGGAGCAGCAGCAGCAGCGGCGGCGGCGTGCGCGGAGCCATGCCGGAGCCGAGGCGGAAGTGAGCACAGCCCCGCCCCGCCCCGCCCACAATGCCCTGCGCATCACCGACTTGCTCTCAGTGCCTGCTCGTGGAGACAGGTGGGCGTCAAGACTCCTCCCTCCACGCCCGAGTTATCCCCACTCCCGCCACGTCTCGGACCCAAGCAACACAGTCGGGGTTCTGGGTCACAGCCCTTTATTCAGACAACCCCCCAACGTTCTGCCCCAGCAACCGCCAGCCCCTGCTTCATTCTCTGGTCCTGCAGCCGGGAGTTGCCGTCAGCTCAGGAATTGCCTGGAAGGGAAGAGGAAGGAAAGTTCTGTCAAGGAAAGGCCAGGCCAGCCCCAGGGGCTCTCCAGACCCCCGGGCACCCTGAGCGTCCAGGGACTGCAGCGGCAGACCCCGTGCACTCACCAGGCCAACTGTCTGCAGTCTAAGGCTCTTGCTCCTGGGGAGCCCTCTAGGACCCGAAGTCACAGCCACAGCCGCCATCCCATGGCTCAGGTTGGCTCTCCTTCATCCTGCCAAACAGAAGCGCGTGACCTGGGCGTTCCTGTGGTTCTGCAGCGCCCTCCCACCTCCCAGCCACTCTGCTCCCACCCTCGCCCTCGCGGCGCCCACGTGGCTTGTCCCAAGGTGGCCACGGCCCAGACGCCAGCCAGCGCCCTTCTGCAGCCCGCCTCGAGCAGAGCCCGCTCTGCCCTGCTCAGCAGCCTCACGGACTCTGGGCAAAAGCTAAAGGCAGCATCGCAGGTCTGAAGCCTGTCAAGCAAGGAAAAACATGTCCACAAAGGCAGGTGCCCGGTGGCTCTGGCCGGCCGTGGGACTGGCAGTTTGACTCCACTTCAGGAAGCAAAGGTCAACCCCAGGCCTAAGTTTCCGTCCAAGTGAGGTATAAACCGGAGGGATGCGACACGAGCGAAGGTGTTACCTCAAGGCACAGGCCAGCTGCACAGAGCTAGCGGGGGAGCAGCAGGCGAGTCTTGGAGGGTCTGTGGCTCGCGTCTGTCCCCCGAGGGCTGCGGCTTCGGAGGCTAGCAGAGAATGCCTGGAACTGGCGGGGCGCAGCCGCTAGGCAGCCTCACTGGCCCTGCCTTACACTGGCCGAGGCCTGTGCCGCCCCGCTACCCCTCAATACTGCCCAGTCCCGGTCCCACTTGGCTGCTCGGGCCTCCCGCACTGCCCTGCCTTCCTAGCTGCTCTGCTGGCCACGGAGCCGCAGCTCAGTGTGTCGGCAATGAAAGGGAAATGGTCAGAGTGAGGTTCGTTTCACACGGTCTTTTAATCGGCTTCGTGAAGCCAAAGAAACTGGGTACAAGAATTCCTCAGCCACTGTGAATACAACATCGATGGAGTATGCATATCTTCGGTAAAAAAGGACAATATAAATAAACACTTCCACAGCCTCCCGGACTGCTGCACGTCCCCACGGGCCAGGACCTGTGCCCGATGGGCGGGACCTGCTGCGCTCTGCAGAAGAGCTGGGGGGCTAGAGAGCCATGGCTTGCTCAAATTGAGTCCATTTCATCTCAGGAAGTATGGGCCGCCAGACTTAATGGGCGACCACACAAAAAGGAAAACAACACCACAACTGAAAAACCCGAAAAAACAAAAACAAGTAACCAAAAACCCACACAACCCCGACAATTTAGAGAAAAACAAAAACCCATGGCTCATGGTAAAAAAAAGTAAAATCTGAAGTGCTTTCCAAAACGTTTTTTTATAACGCTTAAAAAGACAGTGCTTCCTTAAAAAGAAAAGTCTGGTCACGAGGCCATCTTGGTCAGAAGCAGGCTGTTGATGGGTCAGAACCGAAAGGACTACAAAAGTGGGGACAAGGTGCTCACTACACAACGTTCAGCGAAGCTCCCCCATCTTAATTACAGCCATGGAAGGACGATCTGGACGCGGAGGGCTTTTACTCGTTGTGTGTAGCTGAGGACAGAAGCGGGACAGTGTAAAGGCACTGGAGCGAGTGCTCCGCCTGCACGGGAGGTGGCACGGGGTTCCATGCACCTGGCGCACTGTTCTGTGCGACAGTTCTGGGAGCTGCACCCCAGGCTGAGTGACCTAAGTTGCTCTTAAGGACACAAGGGTTCACCAAGCCCAACCGCAGGCCACCTGAGTGGCATCCATGGAGCCAGACTTACCATAACTGTCATAGCTGTCTCTGTAGGACCCGCCCGAGCTCCGATAACCATAGCTGCCACCCTGACTCCGGCTGTGGAAGGACACACACAGACACTACAGGGCACAGGCCTAGCAACACTGACTCAGCCCCACACCAGCTACAACTGGCAAGAGTGAGTTCCTTGGGGGAAGTTACTTGCCCTGTACATGAGGCCCTGGTGCCAGCTGGGTGGCTCAGCAGAGAACAAAACAGAAACACCTGCGCCCTTGAGTGGTGGCAACCCTCCCTTTGCTCATAGCCTAGGCCCCACTGTTGCCACCAAGGCTGAGCCACCTCCCTGGGGCTCCTATCTGGCTTACCTGGCATAGTAGTCTCTGGAGCCTCCGTAACCCCCACTCCGGGACTCAAAGCGGCCACCTCCATAGCCCCGGTCTCCTCCACCTGTAAATGACAAAACAGTCAATGAGTCCCTGTAGCAGTCCCACCACCAGCACAAGGTCCCCTCAACACTCACCTCTGGAGAACCCACGGCCCCGGCTGCGACCCCCGCGGAAGAAGCCTCGGCCTCCAGCGGAGCCACCGCGATATCCGCGGGACCGGTTGTCAGAAGACTTGCCAGCCTGGTCGACTCGGATCTGCCGCCCATCCACAGACTGCCAGACAGAGCAGGGTTAGCCGTGCCTATTCCACACCAGACCCTTGCAACCCAAACTGGTTGACCTGATCCTCACCTTCCCATTCATAGCCATCATGGCGTCTTTAGCATCATCGATGTTCTCAAAGGTAACAAACCCAAAGCCTCTGGATCGCTGGGTCTCTCTGTCCTTTACCACCACCACTGCAAGTGAGAGTCATTAATTGTGCCAGTCTTCCCCAGAGAAGAACCTGAGACCAGCGCTCCCTACCCAAGCCTCACCTTCAGAGATCTGCCCGTACTTGGAGAAGACCTGCTCCAGCGCCTGCTCATTGGTGTCGAAGCTCAGCCCTCCCACGAAAAGCTTGCCTTCATCTGATGCCATGGCAGCCTGTGCACACACCACAGATATTTGCTTTGTCTTAAGCTCCTCCAGGGACTGAAGCCAGATAGCACACTCAGTCTTTTAGTTTTTGAGACATGACCTCCCTTTATAGGCCAGACTGGTCTTGAAATGCCCTGCATAAGCTTTAGTGCTAGGGTGACAGTCACTGAAAGCTTCCTGCCCCTTTCCTTCCCTACTTTTGTATATAAAAGTAATCCATGACCTTCCTGGGGAACCTGAGCCATAAGTGCGGGGTCACACCGGTCATCCAGTCACTCAATGAGACAAAGGACTCTGTGGAACAACTTGGGAGAGTGTTTCCAAACAATCCTGTCACTCCTAGCCTTTGGGATATTGGAGGCACAAGGATCAGAAGTCCAAAACCATTTGCAACTACACAGCAAGTCTGATACCAGCCTGGGCTACATGCTCTATGTCAAAAATGAACAAACACACTGGGTGGTGGTGGCACACACCTTTAGTCCCAGCACTCGGGAGGCAGAGGCAGGTGGATCTGTGAGTACGAAGCCAGCCTGCTATAGAGTTCCAGGACAAGCTCCAAAGGTACAGAGAAACCCTGTCTGGAAAACAGGTATTTTCAAGGGGGGGACACGACACAGGGATGTCTTCTGCTTTTATCATCCCAAAACCACATGTAAGACTGTCATACAACTGAGCTGACCTTAAATGGTGGTTCTATGGCCTAAAACAACTGACTTCTAGCCTGCAGTGGCCCTCCATTAGCCCTGGCCACAGGACCCCAAAGTCTGGACCACCCAACCAGAATGGCATGCTGGAAATTTCTTCACTTCGCAAGAGGGTGTGTGTGGTTGGGGACACAGATGACAGCGACTTCCTACCCTCAACAGTTGAGACTTGTTGGTCACAGAAGCTTCATCACTGAAATACACTTTTAGGGTGCTGTCAAGGAGGTGTGACAGTTATGGGATGCAACCTGGTGCCACAGTTCACTAACCAACCAAGGACTTGAGAAGTGCTTTTGCTTGTTGGACTCCAAGAGAAAAGTGGGCCCGAGAGGCGTGACTATAGAAAGGGGCGTGGCATCTAAACAAAGCCATTATTGGCTGCGGACAACCAAGACCCAACGGCTTGGACAACAAGTCCCCTGTAGTATTCCTTGGCCACTCTACCTGGGGAGGAACAAACTTGGAACGCAAAGGGGCAACATTCAAAACTCCATGTGCTTTTTTCCCTCGTAAAACCACACAAGGAAGAGGAAACCGAGGTACAGCAAGCTGGAATGAAGGGTCACAGGCGACCCAGCTCCACATCTGCGGACAACAGGGCTCTGGAGCTAGGCGCGCCCCGCCCCCGGAGAAGCGCATGCGCCACGCGCGCACCCTGCGCCATTCCATCCGGGCACTCGGCACTCCCGCCATTTCGCCGGTGAAGCTTTTCAAAGCCTCGCGGCCGCCATTTTATAACAAGGCCCACCATTAAGTCGGCATCGGCCCGGGCATGACGCGCGGTGAGGACTCCCTCCGAGAGGCGTGAGGCCCCGGTGTCCCGATGCCCGCCTCGCCGCCGGCGGGGCGGACTCCAACCCGGGCCCGCCCCCAAATCCCAGGGGCGTGCCGCTGCGGCTCCGCCTCGCCCGAGAGTCACAGGCCGCCCGCCGCCCCGGGCCCCTCAGAGCCGGTGCCGCCAGGGCCCTCACCGCTGAGTCGGGCAGGTCCCTGACGCGGGCGGGAAGACAGCGCGCCACACACACCCAAGCCTCCTAACGCGCGAGTGCGAGGGGGAGAGGCTGAGTCCCGCCTGATATACCCCACCCATTCGGGCACGCCCCCCAGAACCGCCCACTACGCCTAGCTGACCAATCCGACGCGCCAGATTCGGCAGCTGCGCTTCAGTGGAGGGGCGGGACTATCCCCGGCTTCGTCCCTGCCCGCGCGGAGGCGCTGAGCGTTTTGATTGGCTGGGATGTGCCCCGGCCGCATTCTCCCGCCCCCTAGCGGCCGGAGGGCGGTGACAGCGCGGTTCAGGGGCGGAGCTGACCCACTTCGTTGCTCTCCGCGCGGTTGGTCTGCGGCGGCGAACAAAGAGCTTCAACGCACTGCTTTTTTTTTTCTTTTCTTTTTAATATTACATTTATTAGCTGAAGTGCGTGTGTGAAAGCCAGAAGGCAATTTTCTGGTGTCTCTCCTTCCATCCTTAGGATCAAATTCAGGATTAGCAGCAAGCCCCGTTATCCACTGAGCTGACTCCCAAAACAACTGACTCCTAATGATTCTCTGGACCCAAGGCTCTCAGACATTCCATAAGATCAGTCCTAACACTTTCATCACAATATTAACCACAAAGTCAGTACTCCTCCTTCAGACTTGCTGCAGCGTCTCTCCTGAACCCAACTCAGTTTGCCTGCAAATCTCAACCTGCTCCATAACTTAACTGCCATTTGAATCCTGCTTTCTGCTCACCCCCAACCAGGTGCACATTACAGCTGGCAGAGCACTGCTCTTCTGCATACACCCAGGGCTTCAAGCATGCCATCTGAAGGGACTCCTGACCATGCCCTCAGCCCCTCACTGGAGGGTTCTGGCGGGGCTTCACCCCTGACCACATCCAGTCCCTTAATGGAGGATTCTAGGCAGGAACTTAACCTATAGGTTATAGGTTAAGGATAACCTTAAGGTTATATACCTTCTTATGAGCCAGGGAGTGGTGGTGCATACTTTTAATCCCAGCACTTGGGAGGCAGAGGCAGGTGTATCTCTGCGAGTTCAAGGCCAGCCTGGTCTACAGAGTGAGTTCCAGGATAGCCAAGACCACACAGAAAATACCTGTCTCAAAAAAAAAAAAAAAAAAAACAAAGCATAACAACAACAAAAAAAAAACATGTGAGAAACAAAGCCACATTTTATATGTATGGGTGTTTTTCTTGAATGTCTGTGCACCATGTGCCTGCGTTGTACACATAGAGGCTGTGTTGGGTTCTCTGGAACCAGAGGTACAGACAGCTGTGAACCTCCATGTGGGTGCTGTGAACTGAATCCAGGTCCTCTGCAAGAGCAGCCGGGGCTCTTTACCACTAAGCCATCCTTCTTTTCCTGCCTGCTCTTACCTATGTAGCCCCAGCCTGCTAAGTACCCGGGATAACACCCTTAACAGCAGGCCACGGTACGCCATCTCTTTTCACTCTAGTTCTGAGACCTGAGCGACCTGACTGGTCTTTTCAAGGACCCTTACCCCTAACTAAGGCAGTTCACCCATTAACACTTCAGCACCTTCTGCCCAAGGCACTGACTGGGACAGGGGCCAGTGCAGTGCCCCCTGGAGAGAATGCAATCTGCTGACATAGAGGACTAAGTCAACCCAACCCTGCTCTAAGCTCCAAGCTCACTGACCCTCGAATGAGGTTGGTCGAGGTGACCCATCTGTCTCCAGAAGGAGAATGCCAGAACCCTCAGGGACTCAATGCTGCCTTCCTCCTAGATGGCAGCTGGTGACTCATGGCCACTCCCTCTGTAACCCCCCCCCCCCCCGCACTCAACCTCCTATCCCCGTCAGAGCGTCAGCCACTCACGAAGGGAGGTTATTAAAAAGAGCAGAGAAACATGCTTTCCCTCCCTCACTGCGTCAGCCAGGTGGGGAGGGGACCATGCATAGCGGGGAATGCTGGACCACAGGCTAGGCGAACCAGAAACAAGGCAGTCCCCATGTGTGCCTCCCAGGGGAAACTGGATCCCTGTAATCCCAGCTGCCAGGGTCATGCTGAGCCCCTGGACTCATTCCCATTCTGAGAACTTCTAGTCCCTGTCTTTGGGAATTGCTGTATTCATTCATTGATTCGTTGATTCAACCAGCACCCACTTAATAAGCTTACTACCAACCAGATCCTTTGGGCCAGACCCCACCAGTACGCATAGACTTTTCAGATCCCCGGAAGAGCGTGCAAATATGTGACCCATGAATATAGCTCCAATGAGCAGCTCTTGCGTCTTTGGTGTACTTGTGTCTAAGGTATGTATGTATGTCCTGGTGCACTTTGTCTCTGTCTCTCCACCCAGGCTGTGAACCCCTGCTTCAAAATGGTGCTCTGCGTGGTATGGACACGAGAGGGCGCTGCAGACTCGGCTGGAGCGTTCAAGACCCATGTCCCGCCTCTTTCTGTGCGGCCGCCAGCCTCTTGGCCACTCTAAGGCCACTAGACGTCGCCATTCTGGACAGCCATCGTGGACGGAGACCGGGGCAGTGCCGGCCTAGCATCGCAGTGCTCAGCTCGCAGGTGACTTGCCTGCACAAGGGATCAGAATAGTTGGGCTCCACGCTCGAGGTTCACTCCTTTGAGTCAGGGCAGCGCACTTGTCCAAGAAGTCACCCGTCGCGTCCTTCGTGTATGCACCCACTGGGGGCCATCTTGAATCCCAGCCGTCTTTTATAAATCCGAAGGGATGCAGGGTGCCACCTGCATCCCTTGAAGTCGAGCCCACTCTATCCGTGGTCCCTGGCACCCAACACCACCACTGGGCGTCGCTTTGGAGATGAGGAGGAGCACCGCGCCCCCCTTCGCCAAGTCCTCCCCCGACCCGGGCTAATGACCGGGCGGGAGGCTGTAATGAGCGTCTGGGTTGGGGACGGGCGGGGCGTGGCCCGGGATGAAAGGCGCGTGTGTGGGGGGCACCCCGGGGCCACGTAATTACCGCCCCCTTCTTAGCCGGGCGGGGGCCAGGGCCACTGCACCTGGCCTCTGCCCGGCGGGGGTGCACAAGTGTGACTGTGATGGCAAAGCCTGGTGCCGCCCTCAGGGACCAGAGGCAGGGTGGAGGATGCACCCTGTCTGTGTGTGTGTGTGTTGCCAGGTGTGGCACACATGTGTGCATGTGGGCAGGAGACCCGTGAGGATTTGGAGAGACATCTGACTCCCATGGACAGGGGAAGTGGGTTTGTCCCATGTGTGTGAAGAGGACGTGGCCATATTTGCACGGCTGACTTTCCTTCCCCTAAGGACAAGGTGGGTGGACAGGGTGCCGAAATGCCGACAAAAGTGAGCACAACAGGGATGTAGATGCTCAGGGCAGGGCGAGGTGTGCGTGACTGGGGTGGGTGCTAATGCAGCCATCTATGCCTGGTAGCATGACTCATGCTCCAGGGGTGGGCATGAGAGCTGTGTCAGAGACACCCGGGCCTCCCAATTAGAGAAGCTAAAACCCAGAGCCAGCTGTAAGAGTTAAGCTTGCCTTTTTTTTTTCTTTCTTTCTTTTTTTTTTTTTTTCTTGGGTGGGCTCTGATCCCTCAGGTGTCTGAGGTCTGGCCTCCTGCCACCCAGAGGAACTGGACTCTGTGTCTGGAAAGGGTCTGCGGCCAGGGCTGGCTAGGCCCAAGTTCCTGTGACTCATCCCTCCCCGCAACCCTGAGTCATACTCCAGGAATGGGAATACGAAAGCTTGGGAGGCCGGGCCCCTGAGGCTCTTGCCCAGACCTGGGCCTTGAACAGCAAAGGGACGCCCCAGCCAGCACACACATCCTATGACAAGCCATGCTATACACGTGCACACCCACATCCTCTATTGCAGACCTGTCAGGCTCAGTCACAAACTCGACATGCCTTTGTCATCTGGCAAATTGCCTGCACCCTGGAGAGACCCTGTGGGCTTCCCATAGCTTCCTGCCTGTCTTCAATAAACTACTGGGACTGGGAAGCAGTGCCCTTGCACTAAAGGGGTATTTGCAGCAGGAACATGCAGTGACACGCAATCATCCACAAGGTCTCTATCAGATGCCCAAAAAACACCAGTGGCCCTGCAGTGACGCCCAGGAAACCCCAGAAGCTGGGTGGCTCATCTGTCTGGGAAATGATCTATTTGGGTTTCTAAAACTGCAGGAGGGATGGGAGGAGTTGTAGGGCATCAACCCCCAGGGATGCTCAGATGCTGTTTAGCAAGGGCCTCTTCCGCCCCTATCACTCCAGGGACTTCTGCCCAGTCCACTCACCTGACTGTGGCACAGCCTCCCATGCAGGTTAACACACAAACAGCCTCCCCGGAAACAAACAGAGACGGGCAGAGCAACTTCTGCCTGGAGCTGGTGGCCTGCAGTGCTTCCTCCGAACTTAGCTGCACAGGGACAGTCACAGGTCATGAAGCATCTGTCAACCTGAGGGTGCCGAAAGGTCCCAGTGCAAGCAGCTGGTCCTTGAACCCTTGGAGGTGCAGAGGGTCAGCTGTAGTCCACGGGCCCAGCTGTCTGGGTAGGCAGCACCCAGGCACCTCTCTGGCCCCATTGCTTCATCTGAGAAGTGAGTGTCATCTGGGGAGCCTCCAGGGTCTGAAAGGGACTGGGTCAAGGGCACTGTTGAGTCTCCTCCATGCTGTCTTCTCTGGCTGTCACTTGTCTGCCCCAGTTTGTGTGTATTTCTAACATTCTGAAAGACTTTCTTATTGCCGTGAGACAGGGTCTCAAGAAGCCTAGATTGTCCCTGAAGTCTCTGTGTGGTGGAGGGTGACCTAGAAATCCTGGTCCTCTGCTTGTACCTCTCAAGTGCCAAGTGCTGGGATGACAGCCTAACAAAAGATAGTCACTTTCTTGGGGCGTTATCTGTGAATAATCCCCCAACTAACATTCCTGTTTCCTACCAGGAAATGACAGTGACTGGCAGGTCACAAGGCAGTAACGGGGGTCCCCTTGGTGGCTGTGGTGAATTTGAGGATGTTGCTTTTCTTTCTGGGTACCTCAAGTACTAGTTGCTGAGCAAATATCCCAACTAGAGGCTGCAGAGACATCTCAGAGGTTAGCACTCCTGCTGCTGCTGCTCTTCCAAATGACCTGGGTTTGAATCTGGACACCTACATGGTGACTCTCAATCACCACGCAGTCCCAGGGGATCCGACAGAATTCTTAGCCCGGTTACAGCCAGAAGGCATGAACATGGCACACACACGTACACTCAGACAAAACACTCACGAAAAACACACACACGATTAAAGCCAATTTAAAACAATAAAAACAAACAACAACTCTTTTTCTTTTTTCCTTTGGGGAGCACAGAACTTCAGGCAAGCTATGCTAGCACCACAGAGCCACGAACCCAGCATGTTTCTTACTTTTCAAGTGTGTGTGTGGGTGGTTCTCACTAAGTTGCCCAGGCTGGCCTTGAACTCAAAATCTCCGACCTCACGCTCCCTTGGGAAGCCGCTAAGACAGTCTTATATCCCTGGGACTAGCAGGGTTCGGTATGTTCAAGAACCAAAGTGTGGGGTCAGGGTCAGGTTCATGAGATGGGTGTTATGCACTGGGAGGCTGGCGCGAAGTCCTCAGTAAATGCTCCTGGCTGCTGCAGCTTCGTGGAGGCCTCCGGGTTGGTGGTGTTCCGCTTATGTCTTGTGGGGCATGACAGCTGTCTGCGGCTGCCTGCAGGGGTGAGGGGTGACCTCCTTCTTCGATGGGGTCCGGTCCCGCCCACATTCCAGCAGGGTTAGGGGCACCCTCTCCGGTTGGGTCTTCAAACATTCCGAGGAGGGAGGACCTCTGACCCAGGGCAGAACCCATCTCCTTTTCTGTCCCCTGGACACCCAAAACAGCAGCTGGCCCCACGGCTGTGGGCGGGGGCGGAGGTTGGAATGTGAGGAGGGGGAAGGGTAAAGGAGGGGGCGGAAGTGGGGGAGGGGAGGGGGTGGGACAGCCAGTGAAAGGACGAAAATAGAGGGGCCTGGAGAGAGACAGAAATAGAGAAAAGCTTGAAGGGACTGAGCCAGGAAACCAGCTAGCCTTGCACCAGGGCGTCCTCCTCCACCTGGCAGGCTAAGCGGCTCACCTGCCCCGCGTGACACCGCGGAGGACTAGGTGGCCGTGGGTGGGGCTGGAATCAGACTCCAGGAAAGATCTCCACGCCCAGCTGCCGCCAGCGTAGTCTCCTTCCCAAGGCCTGGCAGGAGAGGAGGGTGGAGCTGCTTAGGGCCCCACGGGGGCGGCTGTGTCCTGCGGGCACCATCTCTGGCCTCCTCCACGGGCTCTGCTCCTCCCAGCTGCCCACGCACAGCCACCTCCAGACCTCTGACATCTCGGAGCTTGCTGCCAAGTCCCCAGATTCCCGACTGGAGAGTGGCCACTCCTCCCCCCAGGGGACTCCAGCCTTTGGCAGGAAGCCATGACCTCTAGTGACCTCTTTCTACCCGCCCCCGGCTGCTTGGTCACAGAACTCGGCCCATTTGCAATGTCCCCCCCCCCCTTAGCTCGTTTGGGAAACCACACCGTTCCTTTTCGTCGTCAGCCTCTACCCTAGTCTTGCCACCGCAGGCCAGCCTGGGCAGGAGGTCATCCTTCTGTCTCAGCCTCTTGAGCGATGTGATGTCAGGTGTGCAGGCACCCACCTCTCCCCCACTTCTTTACCGAGGCCACTTAATGATGACCTGGAATACCTGCCCCGGGGATCCTTCTCGCCTCATCCAAAGTGCCCGCGTGCATTTTAAAACCTTCAACCTCCCCATCCTCCATCCCTGCCATCGGCCCTCGCAGCTTCTTCCGGATGATTGGGATTTCGGTCAAACCTGTTCTACTTTTTCTGCCTCCACCTCCCAAAGGGTGATGCTAACCAGGGTCACGGTTAGGCGTCCCGTCCCCGTCAGCTGAAGCCTAGACTTGGGGGGGATCTCCTTCAGGGCTCTAGGCAGCTTTGCCTTTTCCTATTCCCCCGACTCCACAACGTGACCTGACTGCTGCCCCGCAACACAACCTTCTTCTCTTCCAACAACACTCGGTAAACTCCTATTCGTCCCGCAAAGCCCCCTCCTACAGGTCTCCTCCCTTCTTCAAGTCCTCCCAGAGGCTGGGAACCGCAAGAACACCAGCCGAAGGCCAGTGAACCCGAAAAGGATGCCGCAGGAAATGCTGGCGTGCACAGCGGGGTGCACGTGGCGTGCCTGTGCTGGGGGTCCACGTGCGACGCCCCCAGGGACGCCCCCTCTTCCGTCCCGGCCCAGCCTCAGCCGTCAAGCCTGGGGTGCGTCTCCGCCCCCAAGTTTGCAGACGCGCGGGCAGCGGGGCGGGGCCCCTGCGCACTGGGCTCTGCCGGGCTGAAGTCCCGCCTCCAGAGGGCAGCCTCTAGCTATTGGTTCCTCGGAAGACTGACAGGCACTTTCACCAATCATTCCTCCCCACGGGCGGGCGGAGCCTGGACCGCGGAGCTGGCGGGGGCGGACAGGGAGCCCTCCCTGCGGTGACGTCGGGAGCCTCTCGCGGCGTGTTGCCCTGGCAACCGCGTTTCCATCTCGTCGGGTTTCCGGGGGGCCGCCCCCTCCCATTCAACTTTTTCCTCAATGGGGTGTTGGGGGGGGCGGAAGGAAGCGAAGGACCGACCCCGCCCCTCTGCGATTTGGCAGCCTTTGCTGTCTGAGCCTCGGTTTACCACTCCTTCCCTTCCCTACCTCGCGCACTGGGCCTTCACCTCGGGGTGATGGCGATCGCCCCCTGGGGTTGTGGTCTGTACAGGCTGAGGGCGAGCGGGGTGCAGAATTGTGATGGAATGATCTGGGGTTGTCTTAGCCTGACAGGGTCGTGACCTTAGTAGAGTCCCCAACATACAGGCACCATCTCCAGGGGTAGACCTTGAGGTCCCCTGGGATGCCCCCCGCTTGTGGACATGGCTGGCCTCCCTTCCTGGTCCTCCAAATAGCGCTGAGCACCAAGTGGCAGCTGCCCCTCCAGGCCTGACCCACTGGGTCTTTCCTACCTTCACCTACCTCGTATGGCCTCAGATAGCCCCAAATCTTTGAGCCCATTGATTATGAACTCTCCAGGGATCAGCCTCGGCTGGACATCCGCCTTCCTGGTCTGGAGATGTCACAGGCCACCCTTGGGAAGGCACCTGCCTCCTCACCCACTGAGGCTCTCGGGGAGAGGACTAGAGAATGTAGATTCCAACCACAGGTCTAGACCTCTATGCCCAGTGTTGGGTTAGGGTCCTCAGTTTTCTGTACTGTAAAATGGGAGTTTTACTCAAAGAGCTCACTAGAAGAATTAAGAGGCTGAGTGTTAACTGTCTCAGCCCAGCCCCAGAGGAGCCCTTTGTGGGACCTTAGGGAGCCCAGACTGGCTTGTGCAGGCGGTCCACACTTGGGCAGCTCCCAGGCATAATCTGATTGTTGTGCCCAGATGGTGCATGACCCTCAGAGGTGGAACGCGAGCAAGTCACTGGGCGGGGGGGGGGCGGGGGGGGGCGGCCGCGCTGACTAAAGCCTGAGTACTCTGAGAACTTTGCAGCAGTGCAGACTTAACAGCAATGGGGAGAATGGTGCGAAGCTATGAAGCACTTCCCCGTTTCTGGGTTAGAGCAACCCTCCCACCCAGGGAACTGGGAATGTCTGTCCGGATACTGACTCCCAAAGTTCCCGTCTTCAGCCCACTTGACAGCCGGGAAGAGGGTGAAGGCCTCGCCCAGGGCATGCCCCAGCCCCACGCCCAAAGGGACTTCCGGCCTTGGGTAGCAGGAAGTGGCTAGGCGCTCCCTCCCTCCACCCCAGGCAGCTTCCTGCCAGCCCCAAGCTGGGGAAGAGTCAAGAGAAACCATTTAGGGGAACCTGGAACCCTAAAGGAGCAAGCGAGGGCTCAAGTTCACGTCTCACTTTCGTTTATTTGAAATTAGGTGCTCGTGTAAGGTTCCCCCCCTTCAAATTTCATTTCAATAAAATACTTGGGCGAGGTGGATCCCCCCAGAGCCAAATCCTCTCCCCGAGGGTGGCTAATGCTATCTGCGGAAAGTCTGTCAGTGGAAGGAGGAACTACGGGTGGGATCCTGCCTGAGGCCTCCACCCTCAGCCCAGGAGACATCACAGGCAGTTAAAAAAAATCATAAAAAACCCAAAAAACACACACATTTAAATAGGTATCCAAGACAGCTTAAAAAATGCACCCACTTAACCCCCCCTTTTCTTTTTGGAAAAAAGATTGAAAAAAACCAAACCAAAATCTTGGCCTCTACACTCCAGGATCAATCCCTTTCCCACCCCCCACCCACACCCCCAAAAAAACTTTACAGCTACAGTCAACACTTGTTCACACCCCAAACCATTAAGGTCAAACACGGGGGAGGGGGGTAGAACACCTGGGGTTCACAGACTAGAACAAAGGAGTCAAGGACAGGAGGAACCTACATAAAACAGACAGATGTTAGGGGTGGGAACAGATCCCACTAGCACAAAATTTTAAAATGTGGAGAAAAAAAACCAAACACCCCACAAGATTTACCCTTGTTGAAAAGGCCCCAATTCTTGGGGAGGGCTGTCACCCACAGATCAGTGAGGCCAATTCGGCCCAGCAGCTGGCCCTCCCCTGGGTGGGGTTAATGCAGTTACAGCTGAGCACCCCATCCCCCTTCCTTGATGCAGATGAGGCTGCCCCTCTAGCTGGGCATGGGGAGATGTACAGGGGTGTCTCTCTGGGGCCCCCAACCACCACCTACCCCATTTTTTCCCCCTAGAGAATAGCAACCACTACTGGCTCAGTCAGAAAAATGGAATCTATAAATAGTCCCCAAGCTCCACTGGGAAGGAAGTGTAGAGGATAGGTGGGTATGGGGGAGGGAGAAAGGGGACAGTGGAGTTGGTGATCTACAGAGAAGATGGTCTGAGGAAGAGGGGCATCCCCAGCTGACCACCAATCACCTGCCTCAGTGTTCTCCATCCAACTAGCTTTTCATGGCAAGAGCAGGGCCAGCCAGGCACAGTGGCCGAGGCCTGGTGTAGCGCTGCAGACTGAGGCAGGAGGAAGGAGCTGAATGGGAATTGTGGACAAAGGGTTCCCCTGTGAGACCATTCTATTAGTTTCTCAGGGTGGGTGGGGTGGGGGATCCAGCTGGCCTGGAATGGAGGCCAAGTCTGCAGACAGAGGTGGGGGTGGATACACTCATCCCAGGGTCCCCAACCCTCATCTGTAAAGTGCTTCTTGGAGAATCTACATTTTGAGTCAAAAACCTGAATCGGGTTATGGAATGGGGGTGGGGGAGAACTAGGCAGAACGGAAGGGCTGGGGGTGGGTGGCTTCCTCCGTCTGGGCCATCTGGGAACAGACTGCTACATATTTGGAGCTGGAGAAGGTGGGTAGGAAGGGCCCTGGCACAGAGGCCCCCAGAGACGACCGTGGTGAGGAAGGAAAGAGATAGGCATGTGACCAGGGACGCAGGGCAGACAATCGGGAGAAGAGCTAAAAAAGGATCAGAAAGGCTGGTGAGAGTGGCAGTGGAGGTAACCTCCTGCCCCCCGGAGCTGGGCTGCTCAGCGTCCAGGCTGTGGTGTCCCACCCGCCCCATGTCTGGGGTGGGGATGTGACAGACCCAAGGGGGCTGGATCCTTTAAGCCATCACAAACTCGGACTGAATATCCGGGTTAACTTCAGGCTTCCAGACAGAGTCCTCAAAGTCGAGGCCCAAGCCTCCAGCCTCTCCGGGGCCACCCCCACCCCCACTGCTGCTGCTGTCACTGCGGCCAGCTTTGCGGCTGGGGGTCCAGTGGTAGGGACCGCGAGCGTCCCGCCTGGCCTTCCTTCGCAGACGCTTCTGCTGCAGCAGAAGCTGGAGGCGTTCCACTTTGCAGCGTGTAGCGCGGTTCTCTGTCTGTCGCAGACGGTCTCCTACAGAAGAGAGGCACCCATGAGTCTTGAGCCCCCCAAGGCGGAGGTTGGAGCACCAACCATGGTGAGCTAGGAAGCCCCTTGCCCCAGTCTCACTGCTCTACAGTTAGCTCTTGGAACATGTTGGGGAGGGCAGACAGGCCAATGAAAAATGAGAAAGTAAGCTGGGTTTGGTGGCGTATGCCTTTGATCCCAGGATTCCAGAGCCAGGAAGACCAAGGCCAGCCTGGTCTACACAGTAAGTTCCAGGACAGCTGAGCTATGTGGTGAGATCCTGTTTCAAAAAACAAAACAAACCAAAACAAAAAAAGGAAAAAGAAAAAGAAAACCCACCCCACTCCCAAACAACAACAACAACAACAACAACAACAAAACACAAATGAGTTTGGCCAATGTAGGTTTGGATACCCTTGTCAAGGTTTATTTAGGAAGCAGAGACACTCCAAGTTCAAGACCAACTTGGGCAACAAAGTGAAAACCCTTCTGAAAATAAACGAGAACTGAAGGCTTGGCTAGAAACCCTCATTGAGGTGCTGGGGTGTGGCTCAGAGGTAGAGACCCTGCCTAGAATCCCCTAGTGCGGCGGGGGGTCTGGCTCAGAAGTATAGCCTCTGCCTAGAATCTTGGGAGGTGTGGGGGGGGCGCGGATGGACAGGACTATAATGGACGGACAGTACACAGGACAGACAGCCTTGCTAATGAAACAAAAAAAAAAACCTAAAGCAAACCAAAATCTAAAGAGCCTATTTCAAAACCACAAGTAGACACCTTTAATCCCAGCACTCAGGAGGTAGAGGCAGGGAGATCTCTGAGTTCGAGGCCAGCCTGGTTTTTGGAGTAGTAAAAAGCTTGTGCCTCAGTTTCCCACTTCTACGAACATGGCTGTGGAAGCAGGTGATCTAGGTAGGGCAGTCCACTGTTAGAGTGGGGATGGGTACATATGGCTGTGTCTAGAGGGCGAGGACTGATTCAGTCATTCATGATAGTGCCAAAGGCACTCTGGAGATAGGCCTGGGAGGGAAGGAGGAAGTGGTGATGAAGTCTCCTGGAGCTCACAAGGACACTCTATGCAGCCATAAACAGTTGCCTCCTTTTCTCTGAGCTGGGGCAAGTGGGGGGGGGGAGGGAACAGCTGCCAGCTCCAGGGGGTCCCCAGTCAGCTCAGCTGTCCCCTCATCCACAGCACAGAGGAGGCCTTGAGAAGCAGGGGGGCTGGGAGGAGACAGGGCTACTCACCAGGGGGCTTGCACATTCGGATCTGGCTCTGGCCCTGGAGCAGGGAGGTGGGGGCCGTGGCTGCCAGCTTTTCACAGGAGGTAGTTTTGGGGGTGAGGTCAGGGGCTGGTGAGGCAGGTGAGCACTGGGCGTGACAGCGTAGCTGGGTCAGCGAGGGTGGCATGCCCTGGTAATGCCGTGTGGCACTTAGGAGGTCATTGAGTATCTGCAGAATGGTGCCAATGTCCCGTCGCGGCCTCCCACTACTGTCTTGGCAGTTGGGGTGCAGTGTGCCTGCAAATGGAAAGGTTGTCTAAGTTATTGTGGCATGGCAGTGAGAGAAGGCCCAGAGGGTAGTGGGCAGACCATGTATTTAGTCTGCAGTGTCCAGGTTTGGTGGCATGTATCTATTATACCAGCTACTCAGGAGGCTGAGGTCTTAAAACCCTAAGCCAGTCTGGGGGAACTCAGAAAGACCCCATCACAATATAAACAGTATAGTAGGCTTGGGACAGGACTCAGGGGGTGTGGCGCAGAAGCAGTGACCTGGGTACTATCCTCAATGTCACAGTAAGCACATATCACTACAGATAGCATGCCTATGTGTGTAGGGTCACACAGGTACATGCCCCAGGTTCCTGGGGAAGATATTTAATAAGCACAGCCGGTACATGAGCCTCAAGATCACTCATGTAGGGCTATACTTACCAGAGAAGGTCCCTGAGAAGACCCCAGGAGCATGATTCACGAAGCTCTCAATGACGGCACCGGGTTTTCGGGAGCGAGGGGTGGGGTTGCTGCCTGGGGTTGAGGTGGCACTGCTGCTAGCTGGTGGGGAACAGTCCATCTGCTGCTGGGAGATTAGCAAATGGGTATGGTTGTGACCAGTCCATTCCTTAGCTCAGGTTCCCACTACCTCTAGGGCAGCTTTGTCAGGGTCCACCCACCAGTCCAGCATTCCAGATGTAATGCACTGGGGTTCAGGGAAACAGCATTTGATACAAAGGCCACAGCTGGAGCCCTCAAAATACTCCCCTGGGACCAAAGGTTAAGTGCTGTCATCCTTACCTCGGGACAGGTTGAGGAGGCTGCATGGGATCGAAAGGAGCCGGCGGTGACAGGTGAGGGAGACACAGGTGAGGGGCTGCTGGGTACTGGGGGGACGCGGGCGGCACTGGACACTGGCCTACAGGTTGAGGACACCGGGGCAGTCACACTGGAATCTCCCCGGGCAGCGGTGGCGGCGGCGGCGGCAGCTGCGGCCAGCACGTGGCGGTGCTGGAGTGGGGCGTGTTGGGCGGCCAGTTGCAACTGTACAAACATCATGTGATCCCCAACTCGAAGGGCCAGGGTCAAAGGTGAGCGGCCTGACAAAAAGTCACTGACCTAAAGAAAGAAGTAGGGAGATACTCTTCAGTTGATGGGGCTCTGATCTCTGATGCCCCCAGCCCAGCCCAGCCCAGCTCTCCCCGCAGTGTGTGACCTGGGGCCTCTCGCCGCCCCTCTCTGGGCTCTGGGGTCCCTGTCGGTGCCACGGACGCTTAAATAAAATCAATCTGTATTTCCGGAAGCCTCCTCCGGCAGCCCGGCCTGGCCCGGGTGTCGCTGGGGGCTGTGGGGGGGACAGAGGTGGGTCAGATTGGGGCCTCTGCTCTGGGTCCTTTAAAGGGGAAACTGAGACCAGAGGGGCAGGGGCCCAGCAGATGGTCACTGTCCTCCCTCAAATAAGTCTCCCTCTCCCCTCAGACCCCAGACTCTGTCTGTCTACGCAGCACAAGAGAACCCTGTCAAGCTCCACTTCATAGCTAAAGCCACCCAAGATGCTGGATCCTGAAGGAACTCATCAGGGTTAACCTTTGCTTTCCCAAGATAAATATTTATATGTCCTGGGCTGGGCTGGAGACGCAGGGTGGGGGGGGGGTCTGGAGGCCTGTCCCCATGGGCCTCTATACATCCTGGTAAGCATGAACTCTCTGACCTGCCAGCCCTCCCCTCCCCCAAACACTCTGTGGGGGCTGATTTGTGGGCCTACCTGACCCTCAGATGCACTGGGTACCCTCTCTCTCCCACCTCTGGTGCTCTGGCCATTAGCCTTATTCTCCCCAGAGGCCAGGGTGTGTAGGGGGAGGTTTCTGAGAAGTGACATAGGCCTATGAGTCACACCAGACTGCCTCGCAGAACTCCCTCCCCTGGCTCTGCTGGCTGAGGGCTGGAGTAACCTTCTCTGCTTGGGGCCCCATGGGGAGGGATGTGGGTAGGCACCCTGAACTCCCTCCTCCCTCCTCATCACGCCCTTTACAGGTAAGAGTTGAAGTATTTTCCTGGGCAGCTAGGATCACCCCTTTCTCCCAGGGTGAGGACAAATGTGTGGCCAGATGAGAAATCCTCTCTGGTGACCTCAAGGCTCCACCCAGCACCCATTTCTAACTCCCTCCTGGCAGGCACCCGCCCCCCCAGGCCAGCACACAAGTCTGCTCAAAGTCAGCCCAGATAGTCACCCTAGTCCCCACCTCTGGCCCCAAGAACTCCTTGTTCTCCCAGTATCCCTCCCAGAGGCAGGACCACCCAGCTTTGGAGCCCTTGTTCTGCCTATACCAGGAAACAGGATGCTACACTCTCGTAATCTATGGACTGAGGGCCTTAGATGAGCAGGTCTCCTGTATCAGGAGGTTCAGGGGTCCTTTCCACTTTGTCTCATCAGGGCAGGCAGGAGTCTGCTCCCCTGCTCCAGGGAAAAAATTACAGAGGCCAGTGTCACTGTACTAGAGGACCGAGGGACTCTGAGAGAGGAGGGCCCTGCTGTGGCCAAGAATGAGGAAAGAAAGGAGGTGGGGGGGAACTCTCCTCACAGCCAGGCTCAGCCTCCCTTCTGGCTGCTTACTAAATATTTTAACATCCTGTCTAGGCCTCCCTGGCCCAGGGTTGGGTGCCCCTGCCTCCCCCTCCCCCTATTGGGGCAGTGAACAAAGGCCAGAGCCAGGAGGAGGGGGAGATGGATGACTCCCCACTCTTTGTAGTGGCAGGGCTAGGTTTTGTCACCTCAGTTCCCCAAAGGCACAATCCCAGAAATCAGGTTTTTTGTTGTTTTTTTTTTCGGGGGGGGGGAGATACTCTACAGTGAAAGTGTGCTGGGCTGTGGCGGGTACAAGTTCCAGCGAGTGCAGGCCAAGGTCACCCACAGTCAGGGCTGGTCAAAAGATCGGCCCTTCCCCCTACCCCATGGCAGTCACCGTGGGAGAGAAAACTTCTCAAGGTCAGGTGGTCAGGTGCTGGGGGAGGCTCGGAGGAAGAGGAAGCGGGGTGACCAGGCCAAGCTGGCACCAAGGCGGGGCTTTCATCCCCTCCCCCACAGGCCACCAGGGAAGCACAAACAACTGGAGGCTCTCTAAGGGTGTCCCGAGAGTTGCGTTGCGTGATGCCTAGGCGTGGCCACTGCCTGCAGCCCCCTGGGTTAGGGGGAGGGTGGTAGGTGCTTACCTGGGTCTCGGTCAAACTTTCCAGAGCTTGCATAACGGACTGCTCCGGCCTCGAGGCCTGGGACTACAAAGAGAGGGATGAAGAGTGTCTTCAGTGTAGGCTTCGAGCAGGAAATGGGGAGGGGGCTAGGGGTGTGTGGGAGAGCTCTGTACAAAGGGCAGGATGGTGCATTTGTGGAGTGAGGTGGTCTGGGGACAGGGAGACTCCAGGGCACGCGCCCCTCAGTCATTTACCATGAGACCGGCTTCCACCGTGGGCACGAGCGTCAACTTGCTCCCATCCCCCACGCCGAATTCCTGCAGCTTCCCCGAACTGAGCCGGCTGGGGGTAGGAAGGAAGAGGGTGAGACGGGAGACAACACAGAGACGCGGAAGCGGAGGCCGAGGAGGAGGGCTGTGCGTGTGCAAGGCGGGGGGGGGGGGGGGGGGGGGGGGGGGGGGTTAGACGGGAGCGCTTCCCACCCCTATCGAGTGACCGTGGGGAGGTCTCCCGGTCCTGTGAGCCCCCCAACCAGGTGACTTGACTCCAGGTTAAAGCACTCCCCCATCTGCTAGGAACAAGAGACTTTCCCTTCACCAGAACCCCCGTGTACTCTTTGCCACCCTCCCCCGCGCCCCCCTCCAGGCCAGCTCCTGCCTACAACTCCCCGATTCTTGCCCAGGCTCGTCTTTGTGGGCACCGCGGGGCTCAAGCCCTTTTAGATAGAGGCCTTCAGGGCATCCGCCGACCCGGGCTCCCCCTCCTCCTTCCCCATCGCAGGCCGCTGCTCAAACAAAGGAGACCCTCCCCCCTTCGCCCCTCCCCCACAGGGCCCCTCCGCTGGGGATGGACACTGTGTGTCCCCAGAGACCGGCGAGGGGATGTGGGGAGGGGAGACTCCCTGGCCTGGAGGCGATTTAAATATCGGGTGGGGGGGAGGTGTGGTGAAGCGAGAACAATGGGGGGGGGCAGAAAAACGTAAGTGATGGGGAGACAGCCAGACACAGAGGGGGGCCGCCGAGCAGATGCGGAAGCGGTGAGACCCGCGGCACAAGAGGGGGCGGCTGTGCGCCCCCCTCCCGAACACGCAGAGACCGGACTCCTCCCCGTGCCATCCCTGGGGCCCACGTCTGCCGTGCCACCCCCGTAGTTCCCGTGTATCCTGGGGCCCCGCGGGGCGCTCCTGCCTTTGTGCAGACCCTGGCGGGGGAGGGGGCCCAGGCAAGTAAGGCCGAACAGAGGGCGCCCGAGAGCGCGCGGCGCGCCCCCGCCCCCCGTCTGGCTGCCCCCTGCTTCCCTGCGCGGCGCGCTCTTTGTTTCCGCCCGGGGCCCGGGCCCGAGGGGGCGGCCTGGTGCCAGGGGCGTGCAGGCGGGGGCGCGCTACCTACGTGTCTTTGTGAAGAAGAGCCAGGCGCTCCTTGGGTACTTTGAGGCGTTGGGACAGCCTTTTGCGCAGCCCTTCCACGGTCTCGTCATGGGGCACCGACAGGTCGTAGCGAGTCCCCGTGGTGCTGTGGATCGCCAGGGTCATGGGTGCGGCCGACTCTGTGGCCGTGCTCAGCTCGCCGGCGCCGCCGGGGGCCCCGCGCCGGCAGCTCCGGGCGCCGCCGGGCTGCGGCTCCATCCCCGGCGAGCGCAGGAGGCCTGGGGTCCGCGGGTCGCCTCCAATCCTCTCTGGGACTCCCCCGCTGGAACAGTTCTTCCTCCGCTCTGCGGGCGCTCAGGGACAGCAGTGCGTGCGCCCCTTAGGGAAGGTCCCAGCGTTAGCAACCGAACCAGAAAGCAAGAATCCGAGTGGCGCTCCGGGGTCGCGTGGGATTCTTGGGTTGCGCCCCAGGGTGGGGTCTGCGATCCGATTTCTTCAAGGGCGGAGGATGGCGACCTGGGCACGGCTCAGGGAGGGTCCCAAAGAAAAGGGGAGAGCTATCCCGGTTCACACGGTGCCTAGATTCCTCTCGGGTCGTGCTACCCCGCGCGTCCCTTGCCTTAGCAACAGCCGCAGCCGCAGCTCGCAAGATCTGGGGGTGAAAGTACGAAGAAAAAAAAGTTATCATGTATCAACGTTCCAATGGGCGGGGCTACCGCCCCCTCCCATTCACTACTTACTCCGCCGGCCTGGCGGCGGCCAATCAACACACACAGACCGCCCAGTCCGTCGCGCTTCCGGGCCAATGGGAATCGCCGCGGGGATACCCCACGTGGCAGCGAGACCCTCCTCCGTGTCCCGCCCCATCCTTTCTACGTCCAATGGAGACGCATAGGGGGTTGGGCTGATGCGGTTCCTGACCCGCCCCTGCGCCCCCCACCCGCGCCCAGAGCCATTCATAAGGCTCAGAGATCTCAACAAAGGGCGAGCGGGCGGGCCGGGAGGGTAGCAGACATCGCTTCGAAGACTTAGCACCACTGTCTCCCCCACCGCTACCCTTTGCGGGAGCACAGCCCCTCCCCTCCCCTCTTCAAGGGGACAAGGCGAAGGCCGGCCATTGTTCCCGACTAAGGGAGGAACAGGAAATCGTGGGGCCTCCCCATGGGTCTGTCCGGGAAGCTACTGCCTGCGGAAGCTGCAGCTTGAACCCTGAGCCTCGTGGCCAAGGGTCGCAGGCAGGGCTTTCAAGGACAGGCCAGTCCTCCGCCCCCGAGGGTGGGTGGGTGGGTGGATGCAAAGATATTGGAGAGCCTGGGCGGGGCCCATAGCCTAGGCGGGGCCCTGCAGCTCGGTGACGTGGCTTCGATAGATCCGTCCCTACCGAACCAGTGCCACTTCGCGTCCCAACTTTACCTACCATTCTCTGTTTTTTTCTGCGCCCCCCCCCCATCCCGGGTCGGCCCGTTTCCCGAGGTGTGCCCGCCCAAGCCGTGACGTGACGCGGCGTCCCCGGCTGCGCCCGCGCGCGCCCCACTCCGGGCAGCGGTGAGTCAGCAGCCCCGGCGCGCCCTCTGCAGTCCCCGCCGGGAGCGCAACCCGAGTCCCGGGGAGGGGGTGCCGTGCGTCTTGGTTGGGAAATGGGGCGCAGAGACTTGTCACAGGTGGGGAGGCACCATTGAGAACCTTTAGATTTAACATGGAGAAGACTAAGACCGCACATACAGGCAAACTGAGCCTAGATCTACAACTAGTTCAAGGTCACTGGCTAGAAAAGGGGGGGTGGGGGCGTGGGCTGCGGTCCCACTAGGGTGGTGCCCATTGCGCGCGGCCCCTCCCACCCTACAAGCTGAGGGGCCTCCTGTCCCAAGGTACCCTAGGTGCCGACGGCTCAAAGAACACAAAGAGTGGCAGGCAGCCTGAGGAGTCCACGGCGGGTGGAGACCCCTCTGCGCCTCGTGCGGCCCCGCCTCTACTCACCCGGAGCCGCAAGTCCTGGGTCACCTCTGCTCCAGATGACCTGCGTGTGGGTTGCAGTGAGAGGTGGCCTTGCTGGTCTGGGGACAGGCAGACGGCCCCTGAGCCTTTATCCGTACCGCCTTCCCTGGGGTGGAGTTTGGGCGGGCAAGGGGCGGGGGGCCGGGCGATGGTGACGCATATGCCCCCCTTGCTTGCTGGCCTGGGGTCGGGACACCCAGTCCTAGGACTTCCCAGCACCGACAGGGCAATGCCTCGCCGGTGCCACTGGCTGTGCTAACTCCTGCCTCCCCAGGTCCTCCGGTACACCTCACATTAGCATTGGGGGTCTGGCCAGCTTCCCTGCCCCGCCCCCTTCCTGCTGTTCTGGTGCTTCCGCCTGGGGGCGCCCGTGTGGGTAAGGGGGTGTGGGGAAGGGGGGCGGGACGGGAAGGGGTTCCTGAGTCAGCAGGCTGGGTTCAGAAAAACAGGGCAGTGTCACCTGCTAGGCACTGGGGTGCCCGGGACAGCTGCCTGATGGCCTGGCCTCCACATCCTTTAAGGGTGACCTCAGAGGCCATTTCTGTGACGATTCAACCACCCCTGGCCTGCTTAGGCCAGTCACCGGTGTAACCTCCATGAGTGGCCCAGTCCCTGACGCACCAGCACCCTGTGCATGGTGCATGTGGAGGTCAGGGTTTAACCTGTGGGAGTTGGTTCTCCCTCCCGAATATGGGTCCCAGGAATCAGCTTAGGTCACTGACCTTGAAAGCGTGTGCCAAGGCAGCCAGATGACCTAAGGAGAGCCTCCTGCAGGGCATTCAGCACCCCCGGGTGTAATCCCTTCTCAACATCTCAGGAGTGGATCTTTGGAGTGGTTGACCACCCACCCTGTGGAGCAGACTGGGTGGGGCTGGACCCTCCAGGGCATGCTAGACCCTCCGGTCAACTTTCATTACCCTGCCTTTATCTGACCTGAACACTTTACCACCCTTACCCTGGGAGCCCCTCCCAGGCCAGTTCCTTCGTAAGTCTCCTTCCTGCTCTGGCTGAGCACTATGCATGCTGGGCACCCCAGGCAGGGAGGTGGGCCCCAACACTTCCAGGCCCCCAGGGTCACTCACAGGCCAGAGAGCACTTGGCAGCCCAGGGAATTTGAGGGCTGAACAGGAGTTCCTTTGGGAAGGAAGGATACCTTTACCATCCAGAGTTGTAGGGTATGGAAGCCAGAGGTAAGATTGGCCTCAGAAGATATCACAGAAAAGAATGTGATATGGGCTGGTGACAGGCGAGGTGAGCTGGCTCTGACAGAACACTTAGACGGGAAGCTAGTGTAAAAAATGAAGGGAACCCAGACTTCCTGCTTCCTACATCTTAAGCCTTTGTGATCCTTTGCCCCTAGGTGTGAAGCCCCAAGACTCAGTGCTCTGTCCAGGCCCTGCCCTCCAGGAAGCTCCCACCCCACAGCTCAGCCAACACAGGCTGTCCTGTCCTGAGACCTGCCAAAGCTCATAGTTCTTCTTAGGAGTGGGGAGACGCTGAGGGACTCAGAATGCAATGTGTACTAGCCCTGGTCAGGTTGTCCTGGGGTTCCTGTTGACATTTGCCCAACCTGTGTCTTTGGTTTAACTGACAGGACCCCTGGTGGCCACCTGGTCAGTCAGGACCTGGGCTCTCTGCCTGAGGACAGAGGGTGGGGCCTGGGCAGGCCCTGTATGATGACCTCAATGACCTAGGGCCCTCACCTCTAAGCCTGACCTGGGCTAGGTGGGGACCTAGCATGACCCTCCTGTGACTTACCTGGGAATACCCCCCAGGCTGCTAGTATGTGGAGTTAGCACACTCATTCCCAGATCAGGCTCAGGTAGCTATGGGGAGTTACCCTCACAGGGCCCTGATGCAGTGACAGCTGTACTTACTTAGGCCCTGGTTGGTCTGCAGTCACTGTCAAGGTGGTTCAGGTGACCTAGCGATGGCAGGCTCTGACCCTGCTCGCCCTCGCACCCCCAACTGGTGTCTCCCTCAGGCCCCTGAAGAGGAGGCAAGTCAAACAGAACTTGGCCATCCTGGGATGGTGGGTGTAGAAAGGGGTGTGGTGGTGCCAGGGCTGCTCCTCCCAGGCCACCCCACCCCACCTGGGGCCAGCTAGGGGCCTAAATGCCTAAGGAGGTGCCAATTGCACCAGGGACTGGGAAGGTAGCCAGCCTAGGCTAGGGCCACCCACAAGTGGGGTGTGCCTAGGGCGGGGTCTCCGTGGGAGCAGGTGATGCACGCCTCTTCCCAGAGCTTGTGGGGTGGGGCAGGGGGCCTCAAAGGGAGGGCCTGGCCTGGCTGGTGGTCAGGGTGCTGAGTTGGGCCAGCAGCTGTAGCCACACCCATCACTGCCTGCCCCTCAACCCTTGCCCATCCCACCCACCCTAGCAGACAGCACCCCAACAGCCTAGCCAACATGTGCCCCACCCACTGTTGCCTGAGTGCTTCTGGGGGCTGGGATACAGGAGCCTCAGGCTGGGGTGGGGGGTCTTGGCTTTTTGTGCTATGCAGAGTTAGAAACCAGAACACTCAGTTGGTTCCTGGTGTTTAATGGAGGCAAGCCAGGGCAAGCTGACTGTCCGGTGGCTATGGGGGTGGGGATGGGGGTGGGGGAGAGCAGTGCCAGCTCTCCAGGGGTGGCGTGGGGATCCCAGGCTGTGGGAAGGCTGGGGAAAGACCTCCAAGCCAGACAAGGCACCAGGAAGTTTTTTAAGCCAGTGGTTGGAGCACTGCTGCCCCCTTGTGGCAACTGGAGCAGCAACCAACTGACTAGGCTCCAGGGAACAGTTTCCAACTGCCTGGACCTGCCTCAGTTTCCCTGTGGGTGACAGACATGCACCGCCTACTCCAGGGCCTTCACCAGGGCCTCATTGGCCTCAATGCAGATCTGGATCTCAGCCCGTGCTGCCTCATCCGTTGTGCCGGACAGTTCTGACCGCGCCTTCTCCAGGTTGGCCCGCGCTGCCTGCAGAGGAGTGGGCCACGTTGAGGGCCAGGCAGGACAAGAGGACCTGCCCATACCCCGAACCTCAGTTTCCCCATCTGCTCACCCCCAGGTCCAGCATGTCCAGGGTCACAGCTTCTTCAGCCAGTAGCTGTACTGAGGAGTCTGCATTCACAGTGACGGAGCCACTGCTCACTATGGGGGAGACAAGGCCTAAGCAGACACGCCACACACACATCTCCAGCCTCTACCTTCTGAGTGTGTAATGGCCTCAAGTCCAAGGGGTCCCCACAAGACTAGTGTTCAGGTGCAGCATGTGTGTGGCCGCAAAAAGACTGCTGGTCCCAAGCACGTTGTCTTCCCAGCCCCTTGGAACACAACCCAGTGAGGTCTCAGCTCAAACTAAGTGTAAAAGAGAATCTGGGCTGAGGCTCACTGGGTAGTGCACTTGCCTAGCGTATACAAGGCCCTGGGCTCAACACTCAGCACAGCAGAAACTGGGTGTGCTGGCACACACCTGTCATCCCCAGCAATCAGGAGGTGGCAGGGAAGATCAGGGATTCAAAGTCAGCCTGGGCTATAGGCGGCCCTGCCCTGAAAACAGAAAACCAAAAAGAAAGGAAACCCAAGGAGCCACAGAGTCAGCTGTGCATGCAGAAGGACCTGAGCTCATGAGAAAGCCAGGCATGGCCAAAGGTGCCTGTAAGCTTCACACTAGAGAGTACAGACAGGACAGCAGCTGAGGCTCTCTGGCCAGCAACCCTGGCCAGAAGGCAAACTCCAGGTTCAGCCCCTCACTGAAAGGAATTATGACCCAGAGTTTACAACCCCACCTAGAATCCCCAGTGAGGGGCTGTGGGGTGGGTGGTGGTCAGGGTTAGAGCACTTGGCTGGAATTCCCCAGTGATGCTGCAGGTAGCTCCCCTGCCTAGAATGCTTGTCAAGGCCCTGGGCTGCATCCATAGTATGGTTAAATACTGAGATATGAGAGGAGACAACACACTCCCCTTCATCTGACGGCAGGAGTCCACCCTGGAAACAGGTTCTTCAGACTGGCTTTGTCCTGCCCTGAAGCTCACCTACTCTGAAGGCTAGCACCTCAACAGCCACTTGAACATGTCTTTGTCTGCTGAGGTGAGGCCAGCTTTCATGACTACATCTTGGTCTGGGTGACCTATGCAAATTTGTTTCCTTTGCTTTCTCCATGCCCTGTGGGGATCTGAGCCTCTTTTCCCCTGGGCCACACTCACCAAAGTACTTAGTTGTGGTGCCATCTTCAGCATGGACCACCACCAGGCCAGGCCGTAGGACCTGCAGTGTGGGAACATGGGATGCCAGGATGCCAAAGGCTCCGGTCAGTGTAGGCACATCCACCTGCCGGACGTTGACACCGTCAAAGAACACCTGAAACAAAGTATAGTGTGGGGTAGGCATGGAGATGGCACAAGGAGGGTGAAATGCTGAGGGGACACAGGTGCTGCCATTATACTCAGCTTGCTCACCTGTGGAATGGGATGCCTGTGTCTAAGGAGTGTCTAAAAGGGTGACTGAAACAGAGGACAATGCAGAGCACGATGCCAATCTGGTCTGCTTGATTGGCTGCTTGGAGATGGGGTTTCTGGGAGACCCTAAGGCTGTCCTCCCACCTACTCAGGAAGTTGCTATGGGAGGATGGAAAGTACAAGGCCAACATAGGCAGCCCAGTGAGTCTGGCTTATGAATAGGCCAAGTGCATGTTGGCAAAACCCTGGCTGGGGTCTCACAGTGGAGGTTTTGGGGTTCAAGTGAACTCTTTGGGACAAGGAGCTTGGGTCAGTCCCAGACGACCCCAATAGGGGGTCAGGCTTCTGTTCTGAGTCCAGGTGACCCGTCAGTGGCAGGATCTGGGTCTAGGGAATCACTAACTAGGGTTCCAGGTCTGGGTACTGGTGACTCCTGCTTAGGCAGCATCTAGGGTCTCGGATCCATGGTCCATATGAATCTGAATCGTAGAGTTCAGGTAACACCACCTAAGCCCTGGGTGGGGCCTAGGTTTCATATGAACCCTAGTGACCCACCCCAGGATGGGGCTTGGGTTACCCTCCACCAAGGGATGAGGCCTGTGGTCCAGGCGACACGCCCTCAGGGGGGAAATGCGCGATTCAGGTATAGGTGACCCCTCCCCAAGAGTTGGACTCTTAGGTCCAGGTGGCACGCCCTTAGGGGTGGGGCATAAGTTTTAGTAAACACAGGTCAGGCTTGGGGGTCCAGGTGACCCCGTCAAGGGGCGGGATCTGGGGAGGGGTCCATATGGCCCCCGTGGGGGCGGAACTTAAGGCCCAATAGAGGTGACCACCCCACATGGGTCAAGTCTGGCTTGGAGCCCCCGGGACTGCGAGTTCGCACCTGCGTCGGGGAGGCGAAGGTGAAGGACATCTGTCCGGGCCCGGCGGCGGGGGCGGGGGCGGCGGCCTCGGCGTAGGCACGCGCCTGGAGCACCAGGCGGCGCAGACCCGGACGGCGAAGCAGTGCAGCGGGCAGCATAGCGACAGCGGACACACTGGGAGAGCGAGCGAGGCGGCCTTGAGGGAGGGCGAGGAGGACAACGCGCGGAGCCTTCTGGGAGGCGCAGTTTCCACAAGTACGCACGCGCGCACTGCGATTCCGGGTAGGCTGCTCTCGAGGCAGAACTCGCTGGGCATTCTGGGAAGTATAGTTTGTCTTACCACCACCCCTGCGATGCTGCCTTGGAGGAGGAGGCGGAGCCTAGATGGTGTGGGTCATCCTGGGAGTTGTAGTTTCCTTCGCCTTCAAATTGCAAATGACGCCCTGGAGTAGGCTGTTCCGCGGCTGGACTCCTGCCCGCTGCAGGGATGCCCGCTGGACGACAGATGCCAAGCACTGTAGAGGTGCTTAGCGTGCATTCCAAGTCAAGAAGAAGCAAACCCATAATGTGTTGGGAGAGGTAAAATTTAGACTTCCAGCCAGGTATGGTGACGCACTCCTCCAATCCCAGCCCTCGGGAGGCTGGCGGAGTGTCACCGAGTTCCTCGACACAGTAAGAACCTATTTCCTAAGTGTGCACTACATTTCTAAGAATGAAATATAAGCCAAGTGCAGTTAATCACAACTCTCCGGAGGCTGAGGGAAGCGGGGTTCTATGAGTTCAAGGTCATCCAGGTCTACATAATAGGAACCTGTCTATAAGTAAATACACGAATAAATGGATAAGTAAAAGAGTAAATAAATGATTTATGATGCCAGCTGCCGTGCGTGCTGGAGAGGTCGTGCCTAGTGAGGGGAGGCAGTTACGCCCACCGGAGCCGGCAGAGGGCGCGCGAAGCCAGGAAATGTACTTATTCTTCTCCGCAGTCCCCCTCCCTGCGGGCCTTCGCCCCCGCGCGCCGCTGACGCAGGAGCGCTTGCGGGGGCGGCCAGGGGGGGCGGGTGCTCCACTGACGTCTGCTTTGTCCGCGCAGCCTCGCTCTCGGACATGACATCACCGCCCGCCCCCACACTAACGCAGGTTCCAGCCCCCGCTGGGCTCTTGGTCCTTACCCCCCTCCCATGTAAGAGCACAGACAATGCAGGTTTAGCGTTGGTAGGCGCACAGCAGGAAAACTGTTGGCCTGACTTAAAGGATGCAATGTTGGGTCTTAGGGAAGCAGCTGGCAGCTAGAGGGCCGCAGTCCTCTTGAACCGGGGTCTGGCAGATGTTAAGTGTGATTCTCCAAAGTCTGGACTCTGGGCCTCAGATCTGCGCAATAGCTAGCAATCATGGCCTTAATCATGCATCATGAGAGACATCGGGTTCCCAACCCCTATAACCTGGACACATCCCCTGGGCAGTGGGCATCGAGAAACCCTACTCCTTTCCTCACATGCTTCCTGCACGCATGTTCCAGCTCTTACATACACATCCCATCCCAGGGTACCCAGTGCTCCACGAAGCGAAGGCCCAAACCTAGGACAGGCATGTCCTGTCCTGTCCACCAGACACGGCCACTGTGCTTCATCATACGAGTTTTTTGAAAAACTAAACTCTGGGAGAGGCTCGGCAATTAATAACCAGTACTGCTTTTCCAGAAGACTTGAGTTCCATTCCTAGTGCATATGTGATCAGCTGCCCACAACTGCAGCTTCAGAATATCTGATAGCCTTTTCTCGAGCACACACACACACACACACACACACACACACACACACACACACACACCACACACCACGGAATTTAGTATTACAAAAATTCGGGAGTGGTGACACACCTAACCTTGAAGCAAGCCTGGTCTGTCTACACAGTTAACTTGCAGGCAAGCATGGGGTACTGAGTGAATCTCTGTGTCAGTCCCCTTCACTGGAAACAAAGAAGGCTGGTGTCCCGGAGATAGGTGGAAAGGGCCCACCTACAAGACAAGACTCTCGCTTGCTTGGCTGTGGGGGCTTTGCAGGGAACAAGCAGGTAGGGCTTGGGAGCATGGGCTCTTAAAATAGGACAGATCCTGGGTTGACACCAGAGCACCAACAGAAAGAAAAGGTAATTGATTGCAAGGGAAAGGGGTTGTCTGGGATGGGTCATTCCATAACAGACCTCTATGGATACAAGATAAAGTTTTTATTACACATTTAGTGGGCAAGGGGACAGCAAATCTTTAGACATCAAAGGACAACTTGTGGGAGTAGGCATTCTTACCATGTGGGACCCAGGGAAGGAACACAGGAACTTGGGCTTGGCTGCAGGCACCCTTGCTTGCCTGGGTTCTCATGCATCTCAAGCTGGCTTAGAACTCTGTGTAGCTGAGATTGGCCTTGCACTCCTGACTCACTTCATCTCTCAAATGCAGGTGTGTACCATCACAACCAGTTTAGGGTGCAAGCTGTGAGTAGGTGTGGGGCAGTATTGGATATCTGGGGTATAGGGCGAACCCTTAAACGAACCTGCAGAAGAGCAGAATAGGGGAAACAGTCGTGTGGGAAAATACGTACCTAGACCTCATGGCTTGCAGACCACGGGGATCCACAGACGGAAAATGAGCACCCGAGTGGTAGGTGAGACACTAGATAGCCTAGGGTCGCCAAGACTGAGGCACCCAATATTAGGCGAGGGGCGTGCTGCGCCCCCGCACTGGTTCGGGGACACTGCAGCACCAGGTAAGCTGAGTCGTGCAGCGGTGCTGGGGGCGGGGCCGCGCGGCCGCGGGAGGGGGCGCCGGGAGCTCAGGCTCCGCCCCCCGCCGGAAAGGAAGGGGAGGCTGCGGCCAGCTCTCAGCGAGCCAGACGCGACGGCGAGAGCAGCGGGGGTGGCCAGGCTGCGGGACCGGGCGGCTACCGGCTGCACCGAGCCAGGGACCGGAGCAGGCACACCGCCAACGCAGTCACGTGCGCGGCCCCTCCTCTCGCACACCTCCTCCGCGCGCCGCGCTCTCCATTCATAAATTCTCCGCCGGCTCCGCGGCCACCGAGCTCCAGAGCCAACCGGGAGTGCCGTGCGTCTGCCGCCTGCCCTCCCGCCGCCCATGGGCCGCACGCCCCGGCGCTGAGGTAGGCGCGGCGGGCCCTGGCGCACTGGATCGGGCAGGGACGGGCGGGCGGATGCGCGCGGCCAGGGGATGGTGGTCAGCCCCCGGGCCCGCCCTTGCCCACCGCGCCATCGCGCGTGGCTCCGGGGAGGGAGCGGAGCGTGGGGACGGCCTGAGTCGCCCTGTACCCCGCCAGCCGTCCGCAGCCCGGAGAGGGATCCCTCCTCTTCCGACCCTCGGCCTCAGTTTACCCTAGTGACAGGGCGAGGGCAATGTCGCCTTGGCCTCCCTCCTCCCGCATGAATCTGGCATCGGGTTCTCTGCTCTTTCTCAGACCCTCTCCTACTGGGGGGGGGTCCTGTGGGGACCCCTTGTCTAGGTTGACGTCGTCGCTGGCCCTCATGACCCCTCCTTCCTCGCTTTGGGTCTCCAGCCATCTTCGCGTCACTCCCATCACCATCCTCGCCATGCCCCACCCCCCTCCAGCCTGAACTCATTCCCTGACCTACATCTATGCCCCTTGCCGCCCGCCAAAACTGACGCCCGCGGTCCCCTGCCCGGGAGCGCACTGGGGGCGTATTCGTTTTTTCTGGGTCTCAGGCTCCCCCAGCCGCCGCCGTCCAGTCGGAAGGCGCTGGCGACGCTGGAGCCTGCGGGCTTTTTTCTGTGGGGGTAGGTGTTGGCGTGCTCGGTGTGGGAGCTAGGGATGACTGGCCAGAGCACTCCCTGACACCCCAGAATCATCTTCATTCCCTGAGTGAGGCAGGTGCAATTCTGAGCAGCTCTCCCCCCACCCAGAAACGTGCCCTAGCCTCAGTTTCCCCACGCTGCAGGCTGAGGCCTGGTGGAGCAGCCATCTTGGCCATAGCTCGGGGCGCCGCTGCGGGCGGCCTCCCCCGCGCCCCCGCCTGCCTCCCACTGCCTGGCAACGCCCCCCCCCCGCGCGGCCTTGCACACCGTCGCCATGGGAACCAGAATTTTCAGGCCAGGAAGAGATGAGCGTCTTTTGTCCTTTCCACTCCCACCACTGTGGGGCACAGGGCCCTTTCCCTCTGGAGTCGTGACTGGGGTGCAGCCCCTCCCGCACCCCAGGTGCGCTGCCTTCAATCCTTTTTCTGCCCAATGGACCCTGAGACACGAAGAACGCCTGGAACCTCGGCTGAGTGTGCTGTGGGGGGCTTTATGCCCCCGCCTCCAAGGGTGCTGCCCCTCGCCTGGGCATGGCAGCGCTACCTTGCTGGGCTGGCCACACCGGCCAGCCAGGGCGATGGATGGCTGGGATGTGGGAGAGCCACTTGCACGCAGACAGACAGACATGTACACAAACACGAGGGCGCGCTCCCGCGCGCGCACACACACAGACACACTCACACTGCTGCGCACGCGCGGTGCCACTTAATATGAGATAAAGATGGCGAAAGAGAGGCCCTGGGAAAAAAAGCCCTGGCTCCAGACGCTCTCGGGGGGGGGGCAGCGTGGGGGTGGCTCACAGAGCAAGACTCGGGCCCCACCTGTCCATGAGTCACCCCAGTGACGGCAGCGGCTGGCGTTGCACGGGGATGATGGGGGCTGGCTAGCAGGGGCTCCAGTGGGGAGGGGCTGGCAGAGCTGAACCTGAGCTGGCTCTATGCCCTACTTGTAGCCTCAGAATGCAGCCCACGGCCACCATGGCCACTGAGGCCACCACCGCCGCCACGGTTGCCCTGACGACTTCGTGGGACAATGCCACTAGCCGCCCCACGGTGGGTGGGCGACTCCTGGAGGCCGGGGGTGGGGTGGCATGGAAAGCCCACCGTGCAGTGGAGCCCTGACGTACCTTGCCACCTCCCCCTGTGCCAACCCCCACCCAACCACCACTCCTAGGCGGAGCCCGACCCCATCTTGGACAACTACGTGCTGCTGGTGGTGGTGATGTCACTGTTCATCGGGGGCACACTGGTGGTTCTGTCTGGCGTTCTTCTGCTCTGCAAACGGTGCTGGGAGGTGCACCAGCGCTTCAACAGGTGCATGCCATGGATACCTCTCGGTGGCACACTCAGGTGTGCCAGCCGAGCCTCACGAGTGGGGATCCCCATCCCTGCTCATCCCTCGCCTTTCCTCCTCAGGGCCATGGATGAAGCAGAGAAGACCACCACTACCTACCTGGACAACGGCACCCACCCTATACAAGGTGAGGGGCCCGCGTGGCCCGCAGCACCCCTCGCTGCACTTGACTGTGCTTCCCGCCGCGCCCCGCCCCTCGGCCCCCTTGCCCGCCCCCTCGGGCCGCCTGACGGTCTGTCTGTCTGTCTCCCCCACCAGACTGGGCGCAGTTCGAGTCCGACTCATCTCTGTTTCCTTAACGCCCAGGCGTAGGTGCGCACAGGCGCGTGCTGAGAGCGAGTGAGTGTGTGAGCGGATGAGCGAGTGCCCGCCGCCCCGCCCAGCCCGCCCTGTCCTGCCCTCACTCGGCCCGCGCCCCCTCCCGGCCCACCCCTGCCCAGCGGGCTGGCTGGCAGCAAGACACGCGCGGCCCACCCGGGGCCCACCCTCTCTTGGCTCTCCTCACAGACCCCGACTGCAGGGGGGAAGACCCCGAGAGCCAGGACACGGAGACAGAGCGCTTCCTAGCCACCAGTTCCACCGGCCGCCGCGTGTCCTTCAACGAGGCTGCCCTGTTTGAACAGAGCCGCAAGGCTCAGGACAAGGGCCGCCGGTGAGGGAAGCCAGGGGGAGGTCACAGCCGCTTGGTGCTGAAAGCTGGGGACCCTGGCTCAGGTCTCTTGGTATGGGCTGGCAGGGTGGATAGTAGAGAGTAAGTATCCTCCATATTAAGGTACAAGCTCTGTGGCTAATGTGTTGAATACCAGCACACTGCAGACTGAGGCAGGAGGATTACCAGAGTTATTTTTAAATGTTTGTTTATATGTTTCTGTGTGTGTTTATGTACACATGGGTGCAAGTGCACACAGGCCAGAAGAGGGCGACAGATCTCTCTGGAGCAGAGACCCAATGTGGGTCTTGGAAACCCAACTCAGGTCCTCTGCAAGAGTACTAAGTGCGCTTAACTCCTGAGCCATCTCACCAGCCCTGATCACTACAAGTCTGTGGCCCGACTGGCCCCCATAGGAAGTGCCAGGGCCACCATGGGTGCATTTCAAGACCTGCCTATAAAAAGGAAATGCTAGGTATGGTGGTGCAGGCTGTAATGCCAGCATGTGGCTGGCAGAGGTAGGAAGATGGCTGCAAAGTTCAAAGCCAGTGCTGCAGGATAGAGAGTGAGACCTCAGAAAACAAAAATTGGGGATAATTGTGGTAGAAGGCAGAGGCAGGCAGACACTCCTGAGTGCAAGACCAGCCTGTCTCAAAAATTGAACAAATAGAAGGTGTTGACCCAGCACTTGATAAATGAAGAGACTCAGAAGTTCAAAGTCATCCTGGAGCAGTAAATAGATGTTATGCTAGAGAATGCTAAGAGCTGATTGTCGGGGGGGTCCCCCAACATAGGTATACCCTGACAGAGGGGGACTTCCATCACCTCAAGAATGCCCGTCTCACCCACCTCCACCTGCCGCCCCTCAAGATTGCTACTATCCATGAGTGTGAACCAGGTGAGGCCAGCTCTGTGGCCACACCCCACCCAGCTACCACCCCCAAAGACAGCTTGGCAATTTTCCAGGTAAGGTTAATGCTGCAGCCAGCCCTGGTCCTTGGCTGAGTGTTGGTGGTGGGTACAAAGGGTCCAAGTAGGTACCAAGTTGGGTCCTGGCTGGCTGGGGTAGGGAGGTAGGACCTCCCCCTCACCTACTTGTCCTCCCCCAACTCCCTCTGTCTCACAGCCCCCTGGGAAGGCCCTCACTGGCCGATCAGTGGGTCCCAGCTCTGCCCTGCCAGGTGATCCCTACAACTCTGTGGACTTCTCGGAGATCAGCCCCTCGGCCTCCAGTGACTCTGGGGAGGGCACCTCGGTGAGGGTTCCCTCTGCTTTCCCTAACCCAAGATGGAGATGCCTTCTCTTTCAGAACCAGAATACTGTATACTAGGATTCCCTGTAAGAGCCAGGCTGGTGGCCCAGGGAGGATAGCTGTTAGACAGGGCCCTTCCCCCAGGACAGGGTCCAAGAGGGCAGACCTGACCCGAGAGCTTAGGCTGTTAGAAGGGTGACCACAGGCTTGTTTACTGGGGTCCCAGGGTTAGGCCAGGGCTGGGGAGGGTACTCCATGCCTGACAATCATCCCTGCCTCCCTCACAATCCCCAGTTAGATGCAGGTGTCCGGGGTGCCAAGGCTGCTGGGCCTGGGCCTGGACCTGAGGCAGCACCTGGGGAGATGGGCACAGGCTCTTCTGGGCCGGGCACTGTGCTGCAATTCTTCACACGGCTACGCCGCCATGCCAGCTTGGATGGGGCCAGCCCCTACTTCAAGGTCAAGAAATGGAAGCTGGAACCCAGTCAGAGAGCATCGAGTCTGGACACAAGAGGTAAGGACCTCCGGAGTGACCATGACTGCCAGTGGCCATGTTGATGGAAGCCTTGAAAATGGCAGAAATTCCCAGGGCCTGTACATCTGTAGGAAGGCTGTCATTGCCAGTTTGCTGTGTCTCCTAGGCAAATGACATCCCATAGCTGGTGATCAAAGGCAGTGTTCACCTACATGCTCAAGGCTTGTGTGCACCAGCATGGTGTATACCTTCAAGTGTCAGCATGCCAGAGGTCACAGCTTCCCTGGACCTCCTGGGAAAAGCACCCAGTCCTTTTACTTGTGTGGGCTTTGGCTTACTAGAACCAGTCACAGGGCTTGAGCACCTCTCTAGTGTGCATTAGGCCCTGACTGCCATCTCCAGTGTCACATAAACACAGTGTGGTACTGCATGTCTCAGCATGGAGGGCAGAGGCAGGAGGACAGAAGTTCAAAACCAGCCTCAGCTATGTAGTAAGTTTGTGGCTTGCCTTGGCTATATGACTACTCAGAGGTTGCCTCAGAAAAAAGAAAAGAAAGAAAGGGGAGCACTGAGCCAGGCGTTGGTGGCACACGCCTTTAATCCCAGCACTTGGGAGGCAGAGGCAGGAGGATCTCTGTGAGTTCGAGGCCAGGATAGCCTCCAAAGCCACAGAGAAACCCTGTCTCGAACTCCCACCCCCCAAAAAAGGTGGCGGGAGCATTGGAGTAGGTTCTATAGATGTCTGATTGAGTCCTCTATGTGTCCCAGGCAGGTCTTGAACTCCCAGCAGCCCTCCTGAGTGCAGGGGATTACAGGCACATTGCCATATCCAGCTAAGTCCCAGGCACTTTTGTTAAGGCCCTAGACAGTACAATTTGGGCTTTTGTGACCACACTGTCTGTCCCATCTCAACTTATGCTTTAGGAAGTGACTTTCGTATGTAAATGAGCACAGATTGTGCCAGTAAAGCTATTCACAAAAAACAAGAACAATACAGGTGGCAGGCTGCTGGCCTCAGGGTACAGGGATGCTCACTGTAGGGAGGACACCTGGCCTTGCTTTAGTGACATAGGCTCCCAGGCACTGGCTTCCCTGTGGGAAGGGGGTGGGAGGGTCTAGATGGCAGAGGACTCACGACCCTCCCTTTCTGGGGTGCTACTGTGGGAGGAGGACCTGGGTTCTGAGATGGAGTCATGATTCCTGGTGCTGATTAACCACAGGTTGCTGTGTCGGCCCAGAACCTGTTTGCTGGGTGGCTCCCACCCCACCTGGAAGCCTGCCCACTGGCAGTTGTGTTTGGGGAAGATCCTGGCTTCTGGCCAGGAGCTGGGGCAGGGGTGGAGCAGTTCCCCCCAAGCTTCCCAGGCCAGAGTGCAGCCTGCAGGTGTCACCTTCTCTCCTTCCATAACCCCAGCTCCCCAGTACCTCCTGCTTCAGCAAGAGCTGGGCTATTGGGTGTCCTTTCTCATGGCAGCCAGCACCTGTCCAGTCAGGGCTGTTGTGTCTGGACTGCTTTCCCCTGAGGACTTCCAGATCATGCTGGCTGCCCTCTGCTGGCTTTCTTCAACTGACTGACACCCCCCCACTCCCACGCCACCCCACCAGGTTCCCCTAAGCGGCACCACTTTCAGCGGCAGCGGGCAGCCAGTGAGAGCATGGAGCAAGAGGGGGACGCCCCCCATGCGGACTTCATTCAGTACATTGCCAGCGCAGGCGATTCGGTGGCCTTCCCACCCCCCCGCCCCTTTCTGGCCAGCCCCACCAGCCCGCCCCCCACTCTCGGCAGGTATTTTTCAGTAGATAGAGGTGTTAAGGGTGGGCCTGTGGGCCCCTGCCCTGCCCCGTCCCCCCTAGGTGGCCCGGGGACTGCCCTCCTGGCCCTCTGGACACGAACTCGAGTCACCCTGGCCACTTCATGGGGGCCACCTCTCCAGCGCAGACCGGAGAAGGAGGAGGGAAACAGGGAGAGACTGGGTAAGGGTAGGTGGGCAGATGATGGCTCCAAGGTCTCCAAGATGGGACACCCACCTGAGCAGGGTAGTGGGCTTGGGCCTACCCTGGGCCTGCCAATTTGTGGCAGACTCCGAGGCCTGAAAGGCTCTTCGGTGGTCCCAGCGACCCTTCTACCTACCTGCGCTCCTGATGTATGGCCTGATTCCTCACAGAAGCCTTGGTGACTGTTTCTATCAGGAGCCCCTCCCACCCCCTGCAGCCCTAAAGCAAAATTCCCAAATGCTAAAACCAGTAGGATACAGGCCGAGACCCTGCAAACTTGGGGGTGACCCTTGGCTTCTGTGATTCACACCTGGCCCTATCAGCCCCTGACCAGTAGGTGAAGTAACCATCTAGAACAAGAGTCCGATTTGGAGCCTAGTTCAGGTCCCGTCCCTGAAGTCCCCTTGCACATCAAGAGAATGTATCTAGGAGTGACCCAGGCTCCATGGGGGTCCCTCCATGTCCATAGTCCCTAATGCACAAACGTGTGGCCGGCAGGGCAGGGCAAGGCCTGCAGGCCCTGACCAAGTGGGCCTGGCCTTGCAGGCTAGAGGCAGCCGAGGCGGCGGGAGGAGCAAGCCCCGAGACTCCCCCGGAGCACAGTTTGGGGCCCGAGCATGCGCAGCAGCAGGACCCGCAGCAAGAGCAGGACGTCGAGCATGCACAGTGCAGCTACCGTGACCTGTGGAGCCTTCGTGCTTCCCTCGAGCTCCACGCGGCCACTGCATCGGACCACAGCAGCAGCGGGAACGACCGCGACTCCGTACGCAGCGGCGACAGCTCAGGCTCAGGCTCCGGGGGCGGCGGCGTAGCACCCGCCTTCCCACCCCCACCGGAGTCTCCTCCTGCTCTGCGGCCTAAGGACGGTGAAGCCCGCCGCCTGCTGCAGATGGACAGTGGGTATGCGAGCATCGAGGGCCGCGGCGCGGGAGACGAAGCCTCCGAATTTCCCGCTCCAGCCCGCAGCCCTCCACGCAGCCCGCGAGCCTGGCCACGCAGGCCACGCCGTGACTACAGCATAGACGAGAAGACGGACGCGCTTTTCCACGAGTTTCTGCGCCACGACCCGCATTTCGATGATGCACCACGCCATCGCGCACGAGCGCACCCTCACGCCCATGCGCGTAAACAGTGGCAGCAAAGAGGCCGGCAGCACAGCGACCCCGGCGGCGCACGCGTGGCCACGCCCCCCGGGGTGGTGCGTCCCGCTCGTGCGCCCTTGCGGCGTGGCGACAGCGTCGATTGTCCTCCCGAAGGCCGTGCACTGCCAACCACGGGGGACGACACGTCCATCCCGGTCATCGAGGAGGAGCCCGGCAGCGGAAGCGGTAGTTGCCCAGGCTCTGGGCTGTGTGTCGAGCCCGCCGGGGCGCTGCTGGACAAGCTGGCAGCCAGCCTCGACGAGAGACTCTTCGCGCCCCGTCTCCCTGAGCCTGTTGCCTCATCCCCGGTGCTGATCGTCGCTGCTGCTGCCCCCACGTCCCCTGACCACAGCCCGGCCTAAAGCTCTGTGAACTCGACCCGCCTCTCGGCAGCTTCTCTGGTGGTATGTGGGGCCGCTGCGGGGACGGCGGCGACAGCGGGGAACCCAGGGTTGCCGTGCATGTGCACACAGCCCAGTCCCAACTGCGCACGTGGCAGTGTTACCTCGGGCACTTCGCGGGTCGCAGCGGCCTCCCAGGGCGCGAGGCCCCAGGACCCTGACTCAGCTGCAGGGAGGATGCAGAGTTCCGACTCTCCAGTCCTTACTTGATGGACCATGGCACCCAGCCTCGCCGCGGAGGCGGGTGAAACAGGTTGTTCTGAAAAGCATGTGTAGCCTCCCTCCAGGATCAGCAAACCACCATTCGTGAGCTCGTGCTGGCGGTGCCATTGCCTGCCAACCGCATGTGTGAACCTTCTGGAGGGGAAGGGACAGTAGGGCACTGAGGATCAGAGAGAAGCTCGCCGCGCCAAACCCCGAATCTGTTTTACCTCATCGTGGTGTGCTCAGGCAGCAGCCGTACAGCACCGTACCCTCCCTCTCCGAGCAATAATCAGCCTCCTGCTCTCAGCATGTGCACAGGACCCCCTCCCCCAACTCCTCCCCAAGCCTTGGGCTTTGAACACGCGGACAGAAAGGCCCAGGCAGCAGCTTCAAGTTTCCCAAGCTTTATTTATTGCCAAAATATAGGGCGGCCTCGCTGTGAGTGCCCACCCACTCCCTGCCCTCTGTGGGTAGTTGTGTTGTCTGGTTGATCATAAATGTCTCTGCATATTCGCTTGCTCTGGGTTTTCTCTGCAGGCCTGCAGTGCGCCTCGCCTGCTCCACATTCCCAAACACCCTCACAGCCACAGCTCAAATCCACCTGTTTTATTAAAAAAAAAAAAAAAAAAAAAAAAAAAAGAACCAACCCAAAGACAGCGAGGCTCACGGGGCGGCATGCGGGCGAGGCCGGCCAGTGGTCTCGACATAAAGTGCTTCTGGGGTGGTGGGTCCACCCTCGGCTCCAATGTCCGAGTGTTCGGAAGGGTGGGCCCAAGAACCGCAGCCTTGCTGGGGCACCTGCCCAGAGATCCTGGTGACACACTGCAGAAAGAAGGGGGTCACTCAGCACCTGGACCCTGCAGGTGCAGGCCACCCCCGAGGGGGAGCAGACCCCTTCGCACAACCATGACTGGTAAAGGCTGTGGCCTCAGTCACCAGAGCTCATCCCATGTGGCCAGCGGAGCCTCGTCCCCAGGGAAGGAACATGGCAGACACCCATTGAATACCAAGCAGGGCTTTCTCCACTCTGGCCCTGTGCCCACCTGCAGGCTGCAGTCACTGCTGCTTGCAGGCTGAGAGTCGGCGGATCTTGTTGCTGGAGCATGCCTTGCGAACAGGGTTGACGGTGCTGGATCGGCCTTCGGCCTTCACCTTGCTGCTGAGCTGGGGCTCTGTGCCATTCACACACACAGCTTTGGGCAGGCTGCGGCTCTGTCCATTCTGACCCACTTCTTCCAGGACCTGTCCTGCGGGAAGATGGCAGGCATGGCTTGAGCCAAGCAAGGGACAGGCAACCCAAAGCCCCAGGGCCCAGCCAGCCCCAACTGTGCCAGAGGCTGGTCAGGCTAGGCCTTCTAGCCTCCAGCACAGTCCCTCAGTGGCTCTAAAGGCCTGTCCAGCCAGGCCCAGCCTTTCCAGTGGTCTGCCCTAGCCCCCCTGCAGCACACCCATGCTCACCTGCCTGTCTAGCACGGGCAGCCCAAGCACCAGCTCACAGAGCTCTCTCTCCAAGTGAGCCAGGCTCTAGACCCACAACAGGCCCATGGAGATGAAGCACTCGGCCTGGGGGCTACTAGCTGTGCTGAGGATGGGGAGACCGTCCAGCTGGGGGCTATAAGCCTAGCTTGCTCTGCTGGCCTGCCTTCATGGTGGGGACAGGTCGCCTCTCCCGAAGCTCCTCAGGAAGTAGGCAGTCTCTAGCATGTGACTACATAGTGACCAGATGCTTGAGATGTGGCTATGGGAACCCAGTAGAGGTCTCCTGCCTGTGGCCTTGGATCCAGAGTCCCTCTCCCAAAACCTCTGATTTGGCCCACACTGGTAGCACCCACCATGCCCCTCACTCTGGGCTGGCTGGACCCTGGGGCATGAGGTTAGGTGGACCCTGTAGCAGGAAGTCCCTCCCCAGTTCCCCACAGGGTGGGTAGAAGATGCCTTTGTCCTCTTGTTGCAGAGCACAATCCTCATGCCAGGTGCAGAGGCTGCCACTATACAGCACTATCCCGGGTGACACATGGGCCCCACAGCCACCCAGACACAAGGCAATGTCCCCAGACCCCTCCCTGTGGCCTCGCCTTCCTTCAAACCACTGCTGCCCCGAGGGTCCCCAAGGTGCAGTGAGTGCAATGTCACAGGTGCACCTCTCCCCGACCGAGGGGCCCACATGGAGGCCCTGCCAGCTGCCGGTCCTCATGAGAGTCTAGCCTGTTGCACATTCCAGCCAATGGCTCCAGGTGCCAGAACCCTCACTGTCTGAGCAAAAGACACTATTAGGAGGACTAAACCTTGAGGACTGGCCAGGGCCCATACTGGATATTAGGGTCCTAGCTGGCACCCAGCAGACACTGCTTCCAGAGTCCTCAATTACTACAGGGAAACCAGGGGCCTCACCCTCCCACACACAACTCTTTGAAGGGCCAGGAGCTGCCTACCAGCAGGGCTTGCCTGAGGGGCACAAGGACAAGGGCCCTGAGAGCCCTAACCAGTGGTAACCTTGGCACTGAAGGCCTGCTTCAGGCCTTGGACCCGGGTGTGTTGTTTGATACCCTGGTGGGAACCCTGCCGGGGTAGGACAGGGAAGGGCAGTCGCAGCAAGCATCCACCTACAGACACAGTGGACAAAGCTTTATGGAGGGCATGGGTGGGGCAGCAGCCAGGGAGCTACACTAAGGCCTCGAACCCCTCCTCGGGCTCCTCTCCAGGAAGGCCTGCGCCCTGGCTCCTCCACATGCATGGGTCGCATGCATCCTCGCTAAGCCCTGCCTCGGCCGCCTCCTCCTCGACACCTGGGGAAGAAGGCGATATAAGGTCAGGCATGGCCAGGACTGAGGGCCACTGGACCCTCCCTCATGTGGCTGTCTCAGGGCACCTGCCCACTGCCCTCCAGGGTCCCCTCCTCCTGCTATACGCAGCCAGGGAGGCCATGAGAAGCTGTAGATGGGGCCCAGGGAGCCCTTCAGCTAGCTCAGAGTAGATTGCCACAGCCAACAGGATGGCTTTGGAAGTTTGGTGGCTCAAGTCAGACTGGAGCCTTGGGGAAAGGACCAGCCCCAGAGAGCACAAAAGCACTAGCTCCAGGGTGACCCAAGACAAGCCAGCTCACCAGGCACCGTGAAGTCCTGGGTGTAGATGATGCCATCCTCAATGTCAAACAAGTCCTCATCCTCATCCTCATCAGCATGGCCATGCAGGTCCTCCAGGTAGGGCACCACTGTCATACTGCGCCAGCGATCCTTAGTGTCCGGGCTTGGTGGGATGGGCACAAGTGCTTCAGCCAGGGGATGTTTCTTCCTGAACCAGCTGTAAACGGCCAGGTGCAGTAGAGCCATCAGGTGCTGGGTGCCCAGTGACCTCAGCTGGCCACTCAGGCTATAGGCCTGAGGTCTCAGCAAAAGGGTCCAGGGTCCTGTCATGTGCACTCATACTAACACCCCCAGAAGCCACTGACCACAGCTGGCAACCACAGCTCCTTGGCCCAAGGTGAGCAATCAGGCCATGCACCTGTGGTTCCACCTATCCCGAATAGAAACAGGCTGGAAGCCTTCCCTGGGGAACACCCTGATGACCCTGCCCAGCACAGAGGCAGTTAATAGGCACAGGAACAACTGGTGGGGCCAGAGACCACAGGCCTCCCTGGACCCAGGGCTCCTACCAGGTGAGTACTGAGTAAAGGATAGGGCAGAGGCTCCACTGCCTCCAAAAGGCCCCAACCTCATGTGGGGGAAGATACAGTGCCTCACATTTCCCTCTGGCCTCCCTGGCTGCACACCCAGGCTCCCCTAGGTCAATGGCCAGCTGGGGTCCAGAGTGGCACCTCCCTTGAGGTGTGGCCAGGCCTTCTGTGCTCTTTCCATCTACTCCTGCCACACCCTCCCACCATGGAAGAACTGCCTTCAGCTCTGGGCCCTGAAGCTCCAGCTGCTCAGCCACACAGCTGCCTGCACCCCTCAACAGGACAGTAGAGGGAGGTGAGCCTGGGACAGGGAGGTGCTGGAAGGCTCTTAGCCATGCCTGTACTGGGCACCAGGAGGGAGGAAGAGCTAGCACCCTTATAGCCCAAGTTCACACAGCACCTCTCCAGGCCAGCACCCGACATGCACACACATCCTCACTCCTGTGCATCTGTATCATGCTCTTGGGTGCACTGCAAGGGCAGCGCTCACCTGTGCTGCCTGATCTGTCGGATGGAGAACCTCTTGGCTGGCTCGTACTCCAACATCCCTGTGTAACACAAGAGTCAGTGCAGCAGGTGCCGGCCTTCTCCATGCCACAGCCCCGCCCCACCATCCATCCAGCTGGCCTTCCTAGGCCCCAGTGAGACAGCAGCAGGCAGCCTGGGCATAGCATTGAGACCCCCTGGATGGGGCCATCAAAGCTGAAGCCAGTGCCACCTGGTGCAGAGCCCAGGACACACAAGATAACCCTGCATTATCTGCACAGGCACCAAGGAAACTGCATCCCAGGGACCTCCTCTGCCAGTTGACCGAAGCTGTTCTATTAGTCAAGTCAGGCCACTGGCCCTGCCCCACTGCCACCTCTGCAGGAGAGTCCCACTGACTCAGAACCTCTCCACAGACCAGGGGCTCTGTCCCCAGCTGCCCTGGCATGCAAGGTGACCTACAAGTCACCAGGAAGATGCCCACCTCGGAGCAGGTCAGAAAGTGGTGGGCCGCAGTCACAAGGGATGGTGAAGTCCCCTCTCCCGATGTTCTCAAACAGCTTGTAGATATTGTCTCCCTCGAATGGATACAGGCCTGTGGTGATGTTGTAGCTTCACAGAGGAGGACAGTGTCAGTGCTGGCCACAGCTGAGGCCAGAGGCCAGGTAATGTTAACTGGCAGATGTGCAGCCATCTACCAGCACCCTACATGCAGCAATGCCCTGTGAGGAGGTATGTGGAGCAGAACTACACCCACAGACCTGCAATGTCCAAACTGCTGGCCCAAGAACACTAGAGAAAACCCACAGTTCCCCATCTACTGCAGGGTCCAGGACACTTACAGTGTGACCCCAGCTGACCAGATGTCCACCTTGAAACCTGAGAAGGTGTCGAGTCCGTTGGCGATCTCGGGTGGCTGGAAGGCCGGGGAGCCCTGGCTCGTCCGGCAGGTGTCATCCACAGCGAAAGGGTGCAGGGCCTGCAGGGCAGTGAGAGTCAGGAGTGCTCAGGAGAAGTGGCCCAGGAGCCCTGCACACGGTGCCTACCTCGGCAACACCCAGGTCGGAGATCTTGAGCGTGCCGTTGGTGGTGAGCAGCAGGTTGCCCGGCTTGATGTCCTTGTGCACAATGCCCTGGCTGTGTAGGTACTCCAGGCCGTCAATCAGCTGGCGGAAGTACCTGAATGGGTGGGACCAGCTCAGGCCCCACAGGGTCTCAGCCAGCCCATACCATGGTGCCTACACAAGCCTGCTATGCAATTTGGGAGTCACAAGGCCTGGCCCACAAGGGGACAGGCATTTGGGGTTCAGGTAAACAGACATGACAATTAGAAGGCCAGAGCCCATTGGGATCACTAGGGCAGCCACAGTCACGGGTGCCTAGGCCCAGGGCGCCAAGTCTCCCCTCTGGCTTGACCTCTTCCCCTTCCCTTGGTTCTGTGTCAACCAGGGATTGTAACTGTGCTGAGACTGGGAGAGTTGGCCAGGCTTCAGAGTCAGACTCTGCAGGGCAGTGGGCCCACAGGGCCTAACAGGAGAGTGACTACCAAGCACAGTGGCTGGGCTGAAAACTGGGGGCCCAGAAACATCTGGGTTTTCCTAACAATGGCTGTCATGAGCCACAGAGAGTGTTAGCTGCTCCTCCTGCACCTAGCAGGGCACTCACCCATGGGCCTGGCACACCGGGAAGCGCTTCTCTGGCACACTGTCCAACATCTCCTGCATGCCACACACGCAGTACTCCATCACCATATACGTAGGGCGCTAAGGAAAGCAGCACACGCCAGGCCCTGGGAACCCTGCTCCAAGCAACAGTGGTCTGGAATGCCCTGAAACCTGAGGGAAACTGAGGCAGTGAAGACACTGCTGAGGGTACAGACAGGGCCCTGCTGGGTCAGTAGACTGCTACCACTCTGATCTCTGGCCATCCTCTGTTGCTCCCTGCCAGTACTCGCAGGGCCCACAGGGCCACTGCACTGCCCTGGACCCCATGGAGTCAAGCACAGGACACAACGGGACCACAAATGGGTTGGTCTAATCACTGGAACAGGGTGGAAGGGGTGCCTGGAAGTTGGGGCTGCAACCAACTACAGGGCATTGGGCTCTCCATGGGCTCCCAGGACTGTCCAGATGCAGAGCAGGCTGTGCAAGCTCTACCCATGGGAAGGGGCAGCAAGGAAAACTACTACAATAGAGGCACTGACAATGCATGTGGACTCCAGGTATCCGAGATTGTGCCCAAGTCTAGCCAGTGGCCAGACCAGGCTGGCACAAGATGGAAGCTCCATGCCCTGCTCACCCTGTCTGCTAAGTTGCCAGGCACCACAGGACAACGCGCAGAACTGAGCTGCAGCCAGAGGCTCCGGCTATAGAGGGTTCCACTCCCTACCACACACAGGGACCATCCCACCCCGCTCCACCCCACAGGATATATCTTCTGCTTCTCCTCATTGTACAGCACGTCCACCAGCTGAATCACATTCCGGTGCCGCAGCCGCCGCAGCAGCTGGATCTCCCTGTAACAGAGGACACTGCTCAGCCGACCCTGCCTGCTGTAAAGCTGCCCATCTGGGAACACAGTGGACATGGGAAAGGTGGGGTCACGCCTCCTGCGTGCCTGTGACACCTGGCTCCATCCCAGGGACACTGGGATTGCTTCATAAAAGCAAAGCCCATGTCAAATGGCTCAAGCTCAGTACCTAATGAGCCTGGAGCTGGGCTACGACAGGGCCACAGGAATTTCTCCCAAGCACTGTTCCACTTCATAAACCTGGATATCCCCCAACTGGGCTGAAGGACAGTCAAGAGCAGGAACAGCCACCATGGTGCAGCAAGGAAGACATTGGTCCCACATAATGAGAGCCACTGTCCAACAGGTTGATGGGGGCTGAGCCAGTAATAGAGGCTTTCCTCAGTTCAGGGCTGATGCCTGGACGGCAACACAGCACTAACACCAGAAGCTCTACCACCAAGTGCATGCCCAACACCCATCCTGTACAGCCTAACACACAGAAGGCTCCCAGAAACCAAAAGGCTCAGGCCAGGGTCGTCGACACCTGGATAGACTCATGTGGCATGACCCACCACCAGTGTGAACAGAACAAAGCCCTGACACTTGTCAATCATACCCAGTCAGAGACGCAGGCACAAAGGGCCACAAAGTGTGGGCCTTCATGATAGGAAACATACACAACAAGAGAATCCAGAGACAGGGTTTACTGGGGCCGGGAGATGGCTGGAATGGACAGCTCATGAGGGCTGCCTTTGAGGGATAGAACACTGTGGAACTGGACAGTGGTGGCAGCTACACTGTGCACATTCTTCGTGAGGCTGGCATGCCATAGTCAGGGCAGCATGAAACTCCTCTCCAGTTTGGTTTGCATCCTCACCGACACGTTCAGTTGGGTAGAAGCATCCCTCCCTAGCCTGCCTTCACTTCCCCAGGTCCCACTTCTCCTACAATTCTCCCTGAGCGCAGCCCACTGGGCATCCATCTCACACTGAGCTGTCCTTCTGGCCCAGTGACAGGGTTGGTGTGGAGGGGTGGGCCTTGGAAGCAGGCTTCAGGGGAAGAGGTGTTTTGCTCTGAGAGCCATGCTTTCACCCAGGGTCCAAATTCAACAGTGCCCACCCAGACTGGGCACACGGAATTTATGGAGCTGTTATGTGCTCCCAGCCTGATGGGAACATGCTGGGGCCAGCAGGACACAACCACCCATCCTCAACGTGGTGGGTACAAGAGGCCTTGGAGCTCAGTATTAGTTCATTTTCTGTTCCCAGAGTCCAAACATGAAAGAGAAACCACACAGGCTAGATGCACAACCAGAAGTGACTATCTTGAGTCACCCAAGAGTACCCAGAGGGGCACTGGTGTTAGGAAACCACAGCACCCAGTCTTGGAAGTCACCTCAAAAATGCCTGGACCAGTGCTCATATCCAGCAGGACCCAACGCCAAACCCTACCAGCTCCCTACTTCTACACTGAGTTTTGGGCAGTTACTGAGGTTTTAGAATCAAGGCTCTCATGCTGATGTCCCCACGTCACAGCAGGGACTGAAGCCCACTAAGAATGTGGGAGCTGTGGCAGATGCCATGCCCAGCACACCGGTGGACATCATTGTTACAGAGGTCAATACTCATTGTACAGATGCCAATCAAGGCAGAGGGGACACTTGAGCTGAGTCAGCTGACAGCTGTGCCCTATAGAGCCAGACCACCTCCCCACAGGCAGCCCACCTGGACATATGGTCTCCTGGCTGCTGTGTACAGCATAGCCACAAAAGGAAGGGCCAGGTGGAGGCCCAAGCATGAGGCCATGGGCTCCCAGGACAGGACAGCCAACCCTAGCTAACAGAGACATGGTCAGCAGCTAGCGCACACGCACATGAGCACACATACACCAGTGAAGGTTGGCACCACTCCACCTTTCCAGATATAACCATCAGCTGCCCCACAGAGGCGAGGGCCACACTGCCCTCCCTGCAGTTAGAACTGTACTCCCTAGGCACTGCATACAAGCCATGCTGTTCTCGGGGGAGAGAGTCTGATGTTCTGTGAAGTCCTCCACATCATCCACACTCCCAAGCTATCACCACCCAGACCCTAGACACGGCTCTTGCCATGGACAGTGCTCTCCAACACCCCTTCATACCACACAGTGACTCTGTGGTTCCAGCCCTGTCCAGCAGCCCCAACTTAGGCCATTACACATATGTGCTGCCCACCAGCTGAGCCCTCTTAGAGCACAACCCATTCTCAGCTAACAGAGCACACCTGCAAGGGCAGCACTGAACCACCACCTTCAGACTGGCTCTGCACTCTCCAGTCTCAATCTTTGTTGAGCATGCTCCTACCCTTAGGGTGGGCACCACCCACTGCGGGTTATGCACAGCACAAGCGGAGGTTCCCTCTTGGGAATCAAGTAGCTTCACCAATGTTCCTGGATACAACTAACCACCTTCAAGGCCCCCAGAACTGAGAACCTAACCTCCAAGGGTCCATCAACTCCCTGGGCTCAGTGTCATCTGTGGGTGTGTGCTTGCAGGCCTCTGGGGCAGGGCAAGACCTCAAGAGGAACTGGATGTTAACACAGTAACATCTAATATGCCTCAACTTCCCCTCAGCCTTCTGAACAGGGCACCTGCCTGGAGAAAGGCCCTGGGCTCATTCACAGTACTGCAAGACAAGCAGTGCTTTAGCCCCACCGTTCAGAAGGCAGAGGCAGGCAGAGCTCTTTCCCTTAGAGGTCTACAAAGTGAATTCCAGGACAGCTGGAACTATGTAGAGACGTGTCCTAAAAATAAATAAGCCAGGCGTTGGTGGCTTTGCCTATAATCCCAGCAGCACTTGGGAGAAAGAAGCAGGCAGATCTCTGTAAATCTAAGGCCAGCATGAGCTAGAGCAAGCTCCAGGACAGCCAGGACTACACAGAGAAACCCTGTCTCGAAAAAACAAAACAAATTCAATAAATAAGTCGATATGTGTATATGAGAATGCATGAGATGCCTGTGTGTGGGTGGGGGGCGCATGTGATGCCTGATTGTGTGTGTGCATGCATGCAATATGTGTGTGTGCACACACACGTGTGTGCCTGTGTGGTGCTCTGCCTCTTCCTTTGCTCAGAAGCTGAGGGGGAGTTCTGCAGCACTTCCTTCTTAGACTGAAACATTCCATCCTGCAGGGAAGTTCTTTAAGACAGAAGGTAAACAACACAAAATAATTTCAGGGAGCCCAGTGATGGTGGCACACGCCTTTAATCCCAGCACTCAGGAGGCAGAGACAGGCAATTTCTGAGGTGGAGGCCCGCCTGGTGTACAGAGCTAATTCTAGGACAGTCAGTGCTACACAGAGAAACTCTGTCTCAAAAAAAAAAAAACAAAGCACAACAACCACCCCCCAAAATTTAGGAAGTCCCTAAAACTGACCAGATTCATTAGGTCCCTCTCTCCTAGAGTGAGCAATAATGCTGCTCAGAATAGCAGCCTGCCTGGAAGATACAAAAAGCCCCTAAGTCTAACACTAACCCTAACCCTAACCCTTACCCATAACCCTAAACACAGACCGATCCCTAACCCCTAACCCTAAACCTAACCTTAACCCTAACGCTAACCCTAACCCTAAAAAAGAAAGAAAGAAAAAAAAGATACAAAAAGCACCCTCCTCAGGGTTCGAGCTTGAGACACTTGGAATGAGTGGCCTCTCACCCACACTCCTGCTAGTGCCCTGTAGAGCTCCTTGTTCGCCATGCTGGGCTTTGGTCTGTTATGGGCTCCACATCTGGAGTGAGTAGGTGAGTGAAGGCACTCTAGCTGGCTCTGGCAGGCCTCGTCCTACTCCCACATTCCCCTTTCCTTGCTAAACTGTCACATTACATGCCAAAAGCTAGCCACCAAGGTCTATTCTGCCTCCCTGTGCCTCCTGCCTGAAAACGTGATGTAATGTGATGTGACCAGCTACCTCACGGCCCTGCTGCCAAGCCTCCCCTGCAGGGAAGAAATTATGCCTGCAAACTCTTACTCTTCTGCAGCCTGACAGGTGTTGAATGACAGACAGCAAGGAGACAAGTGATGACACAGGGTGACAGCAACCTGAAGACTGGGCATGGTGCACACACCTGTAATCCCTATGCGCAGGGAGAATCCTGAGTTTGAGGCCAGCCTAGGCTACATTCATAGTGAAATACTGTTTTAAAAAAACTAAGGCAGCTGGGCGTTGGTGGCACACGCCTTTAATCCCAGCACTCGGGAGGCAGAGGCAGGTGGATTGCTGTGAGTTCAAGGCCAGACTGGTCTCCAGAGCACTCGAGTGCCAGGATAGGCTCCAAAGCTACACACAGAAACCCTGTCTCGAAAAACCAAATAAATAAATAAATAAATAAATAAATAAATAAATAAATAAAAAACTAAGGCTTGGGCTGGAGCGATGGCTCAGTGGTTAAGAACACTGCCTACTCTTCCAAAGGTCCTGAGTTCAATTCTCAGCAACCACATGGTGGCTCACAACAATCTGTAATGAGATTTGGTGCCCTCTTCTGGCGTGCAGGCACACATGCAGGCTGAACACCGCACACAAATAAATAAATAAATAAATCTAAAAACAAAACAAAACACACACACACACACACACAAAAAAAAAAAAAAAAAAAAAAAAAAAAAAAAACCAAGGCTTAGCCAGGCAGTGGTGGCACACGCCTTTAGTCCCAACACTCCTCGGGAGGCAGAGGCAGGCGGATCTCTGTGAGTTTGAGACCAGCCTGGTCTACAAGCGCTAGTTCCAGGACAGTCTCCAAAGCCACAGAAAAACCCTGTCTCAAAAAACCAAACAAACAAACAAAAAACTAAGGCTGGAGACATAGTTCATCAGTTACAAGCTCTTCCAGGCAACTCAGGTTCAATTCCTGGCACCTGTACAGTGGCTCACAACCATATAGAACTCCAGTTCTGGGAGATTGATGCCCTCTTTTGGTTTCTCCAGGAGTTGTATGCATTAGGAGCACAACATGTAGGCAAAATACTCATGTACATTAAGTTTTAATAAAGAAAAACTTACATGCTGGGCCGTGGTGGCGCACGCCTTTAATCCCCAACACTTGGAGGCAGAGGCAGGCAGATCTCCGTGAGTTCGAAACCTGCCTGGTTTAGCTAGTTCCAGAACAGGCTCCAAAGCTACACAGAGAAACCCTATCTCAAAAAACCAATAAAAGAAAAGAAAAAAAGCTTACAGCTTGTATGAGGCTCACTGGTTAAACATCTAAGGCCCTGACCAAGCCCCCAGTGCCACAGGAATGTATGAGGGCAGGAGGCAGCCTGAGGGCCTGGGCAGGCTCAAGCACAGGAAGGGCCCCGTCCCCCTAGCTGCAGGCCCTTGCGCTGTAGGGCTTTGTGTCACCCACCCGTGTTCAGTGAAAAGAAGAAGGAAGTGGGCATGGTGCTGCACACATGTCAGTCATCTGGAGTAAAGTAGAGGCAGCTGCAGGCCAGCCAGGGCTACATAGAGCACCCTGGCTCAAAAATAACAAAAAATGACAATGACAGAAACTGCCTGTGCAATGGCACTGGAGAAGGTAAGAAGTCAGCTAAGTGCAGCTGAGAGCAGAGAGTACGGGTAGGGGAGGAAGTGCCTTCCGCTAGGTCCCACCCAAGTTCCTCTTGGGCAGCCCAGGCAAGGCCCAGACAGGATACATAGTAAACTCTCTGGCCAACTCACCAGAGTTGAGACTACAAATGTGCTGGAGATGACAACCCCCCACCTTTAGTAACAGGCATCCCTGCACCCTAGATAGACTCGTAAGCTTAGGAGAGGAGTCACCAAGCCAACTCAGCCCTCAAGATAGCAGAGCTAGGTGACAGGATACCTGCCTTGCATGTGCCAGGCCCTGGCTGCATCCCTAGCACTGAAGAAGGAAAGGTGGGAACCACAACAGATGCAGCGTCCTGAACATCCTGAACAGTGTGTGCTCCACCCCCACCGAGGTCCAGTGCCCTGACAAGGAAAGTGGCTAACAGAGAGAAATAAATCTTGACAGGCGAGTACAAGGACCTGAGTACGACCCCCAAATACCCATGAAGACCTAAGTGGTGATGCACACTGTGAGCACACACACCCGCCTGTCACCTCACTCCAGCTCACAGTCTGAAATAAGGTGCACCTGAGAGACAATGCCTAAGGCTGGCCTCGAGCTTCCACATGCACACAAACTCACACAGAGAAGTGACCCACAGGAGGCCACGGCGTAGATGAGGGCGCACAGGCAGCCTCACAGCATGGTCCCTGCAGTGGGAGCAGCTTGTCAAGTATGCTGTAGATGTTCTGTGAGCTGAGGACTGAAAGCCAACAAAGTCCAGGGCTCTGCTTCCTACCTTGCTAGCATCCCAACTACATGCAGTCCACATCGCAGAGCCCGCCAGTCGCCATGGGGCAGCTTCCAGTTGTCCCTGGAGAGCCGTCAACACCTCCCATGGCCCCAGCAACAAAGACAGGTGCAGATCCAGACAGAGCAGCAACACTCAACAGCTGAGCACATTGCGCACCCCCATCCCTAAGTGGCCAGCAGACATCCAGCACAGGCCACTCTGCCCAAGCAGGTGCTCCCTGTCACCAAGGAGAGCTGGTGGCCAGACACTTTGCAAAGGGCACACAGCTCAACTAAGCATGGTAGCAGGGCCTTCCTTTGGCCCTAACTGCTTACCTGGAGGACTAACATAGGGAACTAGGAATGAAGAGGGTCAGGACCAGGAGCCAGCAAGAGCCCTCACCTTAGTGAACTGGGAGAGCAGAGGCACAGGAGTTCCACAGCATAGCTGGCCATCCAAGACCTGCAGCTGACAGAAAGCAACCTGATAGGGATGTGTGCCTGGCCTCAGCACACATAGCAGAAGTAGGAAGAACCCTTGATGCCCAGAACTCAAGAGCAAGCATTATGGCAAGACCCTGCCTCAGAGACACAAAATAATGCCTTGCACGGTGGTAGTACACAAATAATACCCCACCACTCAAGAGATACAAGGTCATCCTTAACTACATAGCAAATCTAAGTCTAGCCTGGGCTACATGAGACATAAAACACTCAAAATGGGGGACTAGAGAGGGCTCAATGGTGAAGAATGCTTTCGGCTCTTGCCTAAGACCTAAGTTCAGCTTCCTGCACCATGTTAGTCAGCTCATAAGTCCAGCTCCAGGGGACAATGCCCTCTTCTGGACTCCAAATACATGAACATCCCTATTCCTACCCATCTAACACACATAAACAAAAATACAAGATATACAGGGCTGGAGATGGCTCAGTGGTTAAGAATAGTGACTGAAAGCCAGGCGGTAGTGGCACATACCTTCATCCCAGCACTCAGGAGGAAGAGACAGGGGGATGATCTCTGTGAGTTAGAGGCCAGCTTGGTCTACAGAGTGAGTTCCAGGACAGCCAGGGCTATACAGAGAAACCCAGTCTCAAAAACCAAACCAAACCAAAAGAATACTAACTGCTCTTCCAGAGGACCGGGGTTCAATTCCCAGCACCCACAGGACAGCTCACAACTGTCTATAACTCCAGTACCAAGGGACCCAACACTCTCACACAGACATACACGCAGGTAAAACACCAATGCACATAAGATAAAAAAAAAAAATTATATACACAAGAAAAAAAACAAACAAGAAGCAAACACACAAAAGCATTCTCAGGTTGACCAGCTTCAGTGGAGAGCTCTTGCCAGGTTCATGCCCTAGACTGTAATGTAGCATACAGACACTAGACTGGGAGTCATGTCTTGGGCGAGAGACACACACACACACACACACACACACACACACACACACACACACACACACACGGACACACGGACACACGGACACACACACACACACACACACACACACACACACACACACACACACACACACACACACACACACACACACACACACACGGACACCGACACGCTTCCTTAACCTGTCCCTGCTGACAGGTTTCAGAAGTATGTCCATTCACAAGCAAAGGGCAGCAAGGCTCACATGAAGCCCCACAGGTAAGTCAGTGCAAGACACCCACAGCACACTGAGGAGCAGCAGGTCCCTGCGGCCTTCTCAGAAAGGGAGGCGCCACACTGCCCCATGCCTTGGCGGGCATCCACAGTTATCATATTGGAAAGAGAAAGCTTTGCACACAGACTGGGTCTGGAAGGTTCCGGACACTTCACCATGAGAGAGACAACTTGAGTGGAGTTTATTAAGTCCTGAAAACAAAGAAGCCTTTTTGACTGGGCCAGCTGTCAGCCAAGCTGCCCCTTCCAGGCTGTGACTGTGCATGTGGGTCAGAGGCAGCCCACATGCCCACAGCCTCAGGGTTCCCACTACACCAGCCACACTAGTCCTCCATCACAGACACCTGGCCTTGGGTCATGTCATCCGAAGATCTCAGGACAGGGCAGTGTGTCAGACAGTCTGGTTTTTATCTTGTGTGTATGCAGGCGTCATAGCACACACATGGAAGCTGGGTCTGCTTTCACTGTGTGGGGCCCAGGGCCTTCACCCACAGAGCTATCTTGTCAAGTCCAGTTTTCCTTATGGCTGGTCTAAAACCTGAAGCAATCTTCCTGCCTCAGTCTCTCTACCACTGAGATAATAGGTGCTACTTGCCCAGACCAACTCCAGCTCTTGAGGAACAGTCCAAACACCTTACAGCAAGCACCCTAGCCATCTAGGAGCTGGTGGCCTCCAACAGACTGTGTCCAACGTCCCTCTAAGCTCACACGTGACACCTGTCACTCCCATGCCTCCCCACTAATTCAGGTGGGGCCACTTCAGGGCCTACGAATCAATTTCTCTCACCTGAACCTGCCTGGCTCTGCAAGCCACACCCTGACTGGGCAATGTTAGGTACAGAAGGCATGAAACCTGAGATAGCTAGTGAGGGCTTTGCAGTCATGGATGGAGCTGTGGCGCCCTCAGTCACAAGCAGAAACAGTACACAGGCTTGCCATGTGCACATGGAATGCTACTGACCTCAAGCCAGAATCCAGGCAACCTGGACAGTCAGATACATTGGGCTGCCAGGGGCCATAACCCTGAAGCCAAAGGGGGCTGAAGACCTGGGAGGGGCTGCTTGCCTCAGCAGACCAGTAGACACCACCCAGATGTAAGGTTATCAGCCTAAGACACCTCCACTTTCAGAAAACAGTGATTTGGAACCAGGTTTTCCCCAGCTCAGGTCTCTAACCTCTAGCTGGTCACACCTGGAGGAACACCCCCAGGCCCCACAGAGCCAGAATAACCCAGGGCCAGTCCTATACAAGAAGCCAAACAGGTCTGAGGCTAGCCCAAGACACCAGCCTGCCCTGCTCCACCAGCTGGGTGCACACACTTGGTCCTGGGGAGCTACCCACCTCCCTGTGAGAACCACTCAAGAGCAGCGCCCAGCTGGCAAAAACAAGGAGCTCCCAGCTTTTCCTGGGACAGGACCACAAGCAAGGTCACCAGCCAGGCAGAGTCTCTGCCAGTGCTGGCCCCACAGATAAGGCCCCTTCTTGGAAGACAGTAGGTGAGGTTTCCTAAGTTCCGCCCAGCCGGACAGGCGATAGAGTTCCCAAGGCCCAGCGACACCAAGCACGCAGGACACCGCAGGGACCAGCGCCAACACTGGCTAGCTACCTCCTGCCCCTGCCTCCCGCCTCCCAGCCTGTGTTCACCATTATTTTTGGCCCCACCAGTTCCCTCTGACTCCGTAAACAAAGTAGCCACCCGCCTGGCAACGCCCGCCAAGGAAGCCAGGCCAGGCCCGCGCCAAGATCCGGCCGAAAAAAGAGGGCTGGACGTGGCCACACGACCTCCCCCCTAGGGAAGTCCTGGGGGCTGCCCTAGCACACAGTCCCTACGCGGTGACGCTTAGGGATAGTGGCAGAGAGGGGAGAGGAAAAAGAGGGAGGAAGGAAATGAGAAGGGGAGGAAGGTTAGAGGGGAGGAAAGAATAGGGCCAGGAAGTAGAGAGAAAAGAGGAAGGGCCGCCCGAAAGCTCAAGGCCGGCCCCAGGCCCTTGGCACCTACTTCTTGACGTTGGCCTCGCCATTGGGGATCCTGCGTAGCTTTTTCTTCTTGAGGATCTTGACCGCCCTGCGACACAAGGTCTCGGAGTCCAGCACCTCCTTCACCTTGCCGTACGAGCCCTCCCCGAGCAGGTCCCCCATCAGGTACTTGCCGATGAGCTTGGCGCGCTTGCGGCGCGGCTGGTAGATCACCTCGGTGGAATCGATGCGGTGGATGAAGGTGTCCATGCCCACCGAAATCAGCTCACTCTCTGGAAAAAGGCCCAGCGGCTGGGGATCCCCCACGTCCATCCTGGCCCAGTCTTTGTCCCCTTCAGGGACGCCAATTCTTTTCGAGTTCGAATCTCCCCCCCGCCCGCCCCGCCCCGCCCCGCTTCTTACAAATGTTCAAGAAGGAAAACGGAGAAAGAAAAAAAGCCTCCCCAACACTCCCGGTCCCCTCGACCGGGTCCACGTCCCCTTCGTGGGCGCCAATTCTTCACTTTTGACTTTTCCCCCTTTCTTCTAGATGTTCAATGAGGGAAAAAAAAAAAAAAGGAAAAGCAACGAACCCCGCCAACCCTCGCGTCCCCCCAATTCAGGTCCCCGGGGACGCTGCTTCCGACGGAGGCGACGGTCCGCCGTCGCGGCGCGCGGGCCGCTAGGTCATGGTCGCCACTCGGGCCCCGCGCTCAGGCGCCCAAGGCGGCAGCGCCGAGGCCGGTCCGCGCCGTCCATGTCCGGCCCGCGCCGACGCCCCGCGCGGCCCCTTAGTTCCGTGACTTCCCGGGACGCGGACTCCACCCGGACGCAGGGCACCGGGACACCCGCAGGCCGCAGGCACCGAAGTCGGGGTAGTGAATCTTCCGGAGACCGATGGGTAAAAAAACACCCCGGGCGGCGGGTCCCCCTCGCCGCCAAGCCGCCGCGCGACAGGCAGGAGGCCGGAGCGGCGAGGGGGGAATCGAACTTCAGGCAGAAAGATGCTGCCCGCGAGGGGAAACTCCAAGCCGGCGCCACCCTCCGCGGCTCGCGCCTCACTCGCGGACACCGTGAGCCGCCTCCCCTTCCCTAGACCGACACGCCGCCGCCATCTTGTTTACCGCCCTGCGCCGCGCCGTCGTCGCACGCCTCAACGGCGGACACGCCCCCTCGCGGAGCCGACGTGCGCGGCCGTTGGCTGTAGCCTTAAGTCCCGCCCCCAGACACGCCTCAATTCCCAACGCGGATTGGCCTATTTGGATCGGAGTAGGCGCTCGAGCTGACATTGGACAGCTCGGGTTCCACCTCAGAAGGCGGGACCTACGTTCTCATTGGTTGACTCAGACGCCCGTCAATGAGAATTGGAGTAAGCAAGCGACTGTAAAGGAGCGACATGAACGGCTGTGGGCGGTGGCTTCAAGCCCCGCCCCTCGGTGGGGCTCCAGAGATGGAATTGGTCAGCGCTGATGTGTGTAGGCGGGATCTTATCTCTGAATGGTCGTTACAGACGCCCGTCAGCCAGCGCGACTGACGAGCGGTAAGGTAGCTTGTAGAAGTGACCTCGGAGTTTCGGGACTCGGGTTAGAGTTCACGCGCGCCAACGTCCTCCGGAGAACGGCCGCGAGTGGGAGGGTGGAGAGACAGCCTTGCGGCTCCCTGAATTCACCCAGTCCGGCGTCGTTCCCAACGGCCCTTGGGAACGGGACAAAGGTCAAAAAGCGCCAAGCTGACAAACGGTACCCGGAGTCTTCCTGAAGCGCCGCCGGCGTCCGAGTGGGGACAGACTCCGGCCGAGCGCAGCTGGCGCCGTCCTTCCGGGCGCCAAATGAGAGCAGCTGGGACGATGAGCCGACCGCGCGGACACAGGCTCCGCCTGTCAGATCTGACGACCTGAGTGCCATGCCCGGAAACTCGCAAGGCGGCCCGAGAGAACCGCCTCTCGCCTGCTTAGGCGCTCCGCCCGCACACGCTCGCACGCTCGCACATACGCAAAATAAATTAAAAATAACAGCTGCCGGCCTGGCGGTGGTGGCGCACGCCTTTAGTCCCAGCACTTGGGGGGCAGAGGCAGGCGGATCTCTGTGAGTTCGAGACCAGCCTGGTCTACAAGAGCGAGTGCCAGGACAGCCTCCAAAACCACAGAGAAACCCTGTCTCGAAAGAAAAAAAAATAGCAGCCGTCAAAAATGTGACTTGGAAAGATTGGCGTCGATGATGGCCTCAACTTCCCTGCAGGCCACTGTTTGGGGTCATTTATTTATTGGTTTAGTGGCTTCTAACATTTTAATGTATTTACTTTCTGTTTGCCTGCATGTATTAAAAAAAGAGTTGGGGTCTAATTGAGGGTTGAGTGCTCACCCAGATGGAGTCCTCCACACGCCAGACTTGGTTCACACAGGTTACAACGTCCATAGATCCCGGTGTTACGGTTCCCTCTGAGGCCACTAGAGGGCGAGGTGGACTGCCAGAAGGAGAGTCGGCCAGCCGTGGGGGAACGCAGACACAGGCACTGAGTGAGCAAGACAGCTCAGCAGGTAAAGGGGCTTGTCGCCAAACTTGACCCGAGTTCAAACCCTAGAACGCACATGGCCGAAAGAGGAACTAACTTCTGCGCGCACAGAAATAAATTTAAGAAATTCAGAGAAACAGAGCTTTCAAGACAGTTGAAAGCCAGGCAGGCGATAGTGGCACACATCTTTAATTCCAGTACTCCAGAAGCAGGGGCAGTTGGATCTCTGTGTTCGAGACCAGGCTGATCTACAGAGCAATTTCCAGGACAGGCTCCGAAGCTACAGACAAATCCTGTCTCCAAAACAAAACAAAAGACAGTTGAAAGAAACACAGACTAGAGAAATGAGGAGAGACTGAATTTAAGTGCAGCTGAGAGCACCCAGCTTCAGTTCCCAGCACCCACACGCAGCTCACAACTGTAACTCCACTTCTGCTGGATTTACTTCCTTGCTGTGCTGTCAGAGGCACCAGACATGCACGTACATTCAGGCAAAACCCTAGTGCAAAAATAAAATTTTTTAAAAATTTTGTTTAACAAAAAATACAGGGAAGATGGAGAAGACAGAAACATACCGATGGAACACGGGGACCACCAAGTCATAGCCCACACAGCCACTCGCAGGGAGACTCTGGATTTTCACTTTCCATTTCATTGTTCTGACATTGCCTTGAACTAGGGCAGCAATGCTGTCTCAAACACCCATATCTCTATGCTTTTCCTTTGTGATAGCCACACATATCCCCAAGATGTCACTCTGAGTCCTCTGAGGGGAGAAGTCACCACTCTGAGAACTCTGGGTCAGAAACACACTTGAAACTGTGTGTGTATATATGTCACACAGGAGTCCACAGAGTCTAGAAGGGGGCATCTGGTCCCCTAGAGCTGGAGTTACAGAAGGTTCTGAACTGCCATGTGGGTTGCTGGGGACCAAACTTGGGGTTCTGGTAGAGCAGCAGGTGCTCTAACCACTGAACCATTCCTCCATCCCAAATTTGGAAGTATTTCCAAAAGAGAATAGGATCTAAGTCACTCAAAACAATGATCAAGCAGTGTGGGGAAAGATTCAGCCCCCCTCTCCCTCTCTCGACATCTCTCCCTCTCCCCCCCCCACCTCTCTCCCTTGAACTCCTGATCCTCTGGCCTCCAAGCTGGGATCATAGACACACACTATGTCTGGTGCCTGCTGGATGTACTTTTGAGTCTTTTAATCTGGAAATTCAGGAACTCACCCCATCTTCAATAATGAGAATTATTCCCGAGACCCAGCAGGTTCCAGACCACAGAAGGGCATGTCGCTGGCACTGGGGAGGACTGGGAGTAAAGAGCTACAGGTTAAAGGGATAAAGTCTGGGGCTGGGGTTCAGTGGGTAGAGTGCCTACCTAGCCAGACAGGAGTCCCCATTCCTCCCTAGCACCACATAAATCAAACTTTCTGTACACCTGTCATCCATCGTGCAGGGAGATCAGGGTTTCAAGGTCATCCTCCACTACATAGTTGCAGGACAGCCTGGAGAGACTGTCCTGCAGAGACTCTGCCTCCATAAAACACAGAAATACCAAACTGGGCCAGGAGTAGCAGCCTTTAATCACAGCACGAAAGAGGCAGAGGCAGGTGGATCTCCGAGTGTCAGGCCAGCCTGGTCTACAGAGTTTGAGAATAGCCAAGGCTACACTGAGAAACTCTGTCTTCAAAAAACAAAACACAAAGCAAATTCCCTCGAGCCGTTGGTGGTGCACGCCTTTAGTCCCAGCACTCGGGAGGCAGAGGCAGGCGGATCTCTGTTCTAGACCAGCCTGGTCTACAAGAGCGAGTTCCAGGACTCCCTCCAAAGCCACAAAGAAACCCTGTCTTGAAAAAAAACAAAACAAAACAAAACAAAATGTCTTTGAGCTTCAAAATAACAAAAATTCCCCTACTCCCTTACCCCAGGGGGTCATAGCAAAAGAGGGGATGGAAGTGTGTAAGAGCAAGAGGTCAGGGAAGACCTGGAAAAACTTGTTTCCTGAGCAGGACAGGAGCACAGATCACCGGGACTCCCAGCAGCCTCTGCACCTGCAAATCCACCAGTGAGCTCACCAAAAGTGTTAGGAAGGGTGCTGAGCCCCTAACCGGATGCCATGGACAGTTGGTGGCTGGAGAGAGGGACAGAAGAAGCAGTTTTCTTTAAGGGTGTGGTACCTGATAGTTGACCTCACACGGAGGAGTATAGGGACAGCACAAATTGGACTTGGTGTGTTATTAAAATAAAGTTGGTGGCGCATGCCTTTAATCCCAGCACACGGGAGGCAGAGACAAGCGGATCTCTGAGTTCGAGGCCAGCCTGGTCTCCAGAGCGAGTGCCAGGATAGGTTCCAAAGCTACACAGAGAAATCCTGTCTCAAAAAAAAAAAAAAAAAAAAAAAAGGAAAAAAGAAAAGAAAAACCAAAAATAAAATAAAGAACATGAAGTTGAGAGTGCACAAAGAGGAACTGGTAAGGTCTGGGAGATGTTGAAGGATGAATGTGATTAAAAAGTACATTGTATGCATGTATGAAAATTTCTATAAAAGCCGGGCGGTGGTGGCTACCCCTTTAATCCCAGCACTCAGGAGGCAGAGGCAGGTGGAGAGTTTCAGGCCAGCCTGGTCTATAGAGATAATCTGTTTCAAAGAAACAAAAAATGTATAATTTTAAAAAAGGTTCAGGATATGACTTAAAGGTAGATGGATTCACTGGCATTCCTGGATTCCATTTCCACACCTTGACATGCATAAGTTAACTTTAAATAGAGAGGTTGAGACCATCTAGGCCTATATGGGATCCCTCCCTCCCTCCCTTTCTCTCTCTCTCTCTCTGTCTCTCTCTTCTTTCTTTTTGAGACAGGGTTTCTCTGTTCCTTTAGAGCCTGTCCTACTGACCTAGAATTCACTCTGTAGGCCAGGGCTGGTCTTGAATTCACAGAGATCCTCCTGCCTCTGCCTCCTGGGTGCTGGGACTAAAGGTGTGCACCACCACCTAGCTTCCTTCCGTTTTTAACCTGTCTTGTGCAGTGTCATGTAGCTCAATCCTGCCACCCCAGGCCTTTTGTACATGCTGTACCCCAGACTTCACCCCATCACCCTGACCCTCAGGTGGCTCACTGAAGCTCAATTCCAGGTCTTAGTGACCTTGGCAACAGCTTAAATAATTAGTGTGTGGCTGTAAGCAAATGGCTCAGTAATAGGGGATGAATGCATGCTGAAAAGCAAGCTGCTACCCTTGGTCCCTTTCATTACTCAGTCTCAGCTGACTAATACAAATTGAATGATAGTCTCCTAGCTCAGTACCCATTTGAGAAATGGGCAAGGAGAGCCATCGGTTCCCTGGGCCTGAGATCACCACCCTGAGGCCCCTAACTTGAGTGGCAGGCAGAGTGGGAATCTGGGATAGGATACTCAGGGTTGCACCTGGGCACACTGGACAATAAGCACACCCCCCACCCCCGACTGGAGCTGAAGCACCCTGGGAGAAGCCTGGGCTTGGCAATAAGAGGGAAGAGAAATCCCACTCCCTGTGTCCACACAGCTAGCCTCCTGCTCCAGCTGCCTGGTGTGTGACTGGTGTGTGTGTGTGTGTGTGTGTGTGTGCAGAGGTCACAGTCACCTGATGTGAGTCTTTGTCCTGGTTTAATCTCATCTCTAAGAACAGGACCTTCGAATGTGCTGTTCAGTCTTAAAAGCCCCCTCAGCCCTACCTCCAGCCTACCATCTGCCCACTGGGGCAGAGCCATGTTCACCACCCCACAAAGGCCTTCCCTGACCTTCATGGATGGTTTCTGTTTGATTTTATGTTTGTTTGCTTTTTTCGAGACAGGGTTTCTCTGTGTAGCTTTGGAGGCTGTCCTGCACTCACTCTGTAGACCAGGCTGGTCTCGAACTCACAGAGATCCACCTGCCTCTGCCTCCCGAGTGCTAGAACTAAAGGCGTGCGCCACGAATGCCCGGCAAGACAGATGTGTTTTTTCTCACCAGTTTTTTTCTCTTTCTGAGCAGAGGATCCAACTGTATGTACTGCTCCTAGACTCCTAACCTAGGGGCACAGTAATGAACACATTCATACCACAAGGACACCATATTCAGGGCAATTTGTTACACAGCTGTTCTTATCTGATACAGACTTGCTAGCCCAGCCATTCCTCCATCACATTGTGTGTCCTGAATATGCTATTTTATTTGTTTTTTCTTGTCCTGTCTTTTGTTTGTTTGTTTCAAGACAGGGCTTCTCTGTGTAGTCCTGGCTATCCTGCTGACCTCCACCCTTGCTGTATCTGAGGATTTGAGATGACCCACAGTGGCGGGTACACACCCATGACCAGTTCCAACCCCTCCCTTCAGACTCTGTATCCCAGCCCTGTGGGGGTACGCCTGAGCTGGTTGGTGATGGCTGGACTCCACACCCTTCTCCAAATGCCCCTCTGGTCCCACCAGGATGGCAAGTGAGTCACCCGACCTGGAATCTCCCTTGGGCCAGGTGGCGACTCCCGGGTGAAGGTCCAGGAATCCCCAGAGCAGGTGAAATCACTGATGTCGGTTGGTTTGGTGTGCTGGTTATGACTGGGGAGTGAGCTGGGGCTTCGCCACCTCCAGGGACCCTATGGCCAGTGTCCAGGTATTGCACAGTTTCTGTCTGGTTCTCTACTGAGGGTCCCAGCCCTGAGCTTGGGACCTGACCTCAAAACATCCACTGAACATGCCTAGGATAAAGAAAAACAGAATAGTTTGTCTTACTCTGTTTGTGCCCCCTCTCCTGTCCTTTGTCCTGTCCTGAGCCCTGGCCAGCCTTCCTCCTGGGTATCCTTGACTGCTCCCCCACGTTCTGCACCCTCTGTGGTCCCCACAGCTCAGGATTGGAACCAAAGCTCTGGACCTGAGTGTGAGGCCCTCAGTTCAGCCAAGGGTTGGGTTTCAAGCTCGATGTGGGGTAAGGGGACCCCTGTATGTTACACTTGACCCCCTGTGGGTGCTGGGTGGATGGAGTCTGAACTTGGGCTCCTTTCTCCTCTCTAGGTTTGGTTTTTCAGTAGCTGAGCCTTTGTGTGTGTGTGTGTGTGTGTGTGTGTGTGTGTGTGTGTATGCATGCATGTATCTGTTTATGTGTATATGTGTATATATGCATGTATGTGTGTATATATGTGTATGTTCCTATGTATGTGTGTGTGTGTGTGCGTGTGTGCGTGCGCGCACACGTGCCCCCAGGCTCTCAGCCTCTTACTGAGTAACATCCAAGCATTAGGTCCACTTGTCAGCTATATCCCAGAGCCTGCTTTTTTTTTTTTTTTTAAGACGGGGTTTCTCTGTGGCTTTGGAGTCTGTTCTGGAACTAGCTCTTGTAGACCAGGCTGGTCTCGAACTCACAGAGATCCTCCTGCCTCTGCCTCCCAAGTGCTGGGATTAAAGGCGTGTGCCACCACTGCCCAGCCAGAGCCTGATTTTTACTTAATTTTTTTTTGTCGGTGTGTCTGTTTGTACACTATGTGCATGCAGTAGCTAAGGAAACCAGAAGAGGGCGTCTGACACCCTGGGATTGGAGTTACAGGTGGTTGTGAGCTATCATGTGGGTGTTGGAACTGAACCTGGGTCCTCTGCAAGAGCAGCCAATGCTCTTGACCCTTGAGTCATCCCCACCACCACTACCACCTCCTTGTTTTTGCTTTTTAAGGCCAGATCTCATTAAATTGCTTAGGCTGAATTTACAAAGTCCCTCCCTGCCTGTCTCTGGAGTCCCAGGATAACACAGTTCTGTGTCACCATGCCTGGCTCCAATTGACTTCTGTTTCTGGCCTGGCTAAACCATACCCTGTTCTACAACCTTTCGTGGGTCCATATTGTTGTCCCAGCTCCCCCACAACTTCCATGTACAGCCCTGGGCCTTCCCCCTGTCCACATGCTGTGTCTCCTTCCCGTTGTTCTCCCAACACTGTCCAGCCTTCAGCTTCCCAGCCTCAGGACCCACTCGGGACAAGGGGAGGTGTGTGGATCAACATCTTCAGAGGGTGTCCCAGGTGTCCCAGCCTCTCCCTACAGAGGAGGAAGGCTTGGGCCGGGTGGATCTCAAACCCGTCAGGCAGGTTTGCTCTTCCCCGAAGCCTTGGCACAGACCAGAACCCTAACAGGGGCCCAGCAGGATCTGGCTGTGTGCCTGGGGCCGAGGAGACGCTAGGAGCAGTGGCCTCTAGACACCCGAGGACACCGAGAAGCTGGGGCAGGTGGGTCAGATGTGGAGGAGGGCTGGTGTCTGGAGTGGGTGATGGTGGCTGTTGGGAAGAGGTCGTTGTGCGGCGGGGTGGGGGGAGACAAAGTTGGGCAGAGAGAGGGAGAAAGAGACCGGGAGATGAGGTGGGGGGCAAACACAGCTGCTCCTGCCTCAGTGTGCCCTTCTGCGCAGAGGAAAGCCTGGATCGAGCTTAAGAAACGGAGATGGAAGGGTGGCAGAAATGGAGGGGGAGAGGCAGACTGGGGCCCCACTAGGGGAAGTGGGTATAGAAAACAGAAGTGGCCAGGGGACTATGAGGGAGGAGAGGCTTCGGGAACACTGGGACTTTCCAGAGTGTGAGGAAACAGGAAGTGAATCCCTAAGTCCCTGCCTGCTGTGCCAGGGGGCTCACCTGCTGCTTGGTACCTGACTAGGTGGGGTGTATGTGAGCTGGGGCTGGGGTGTGCTCCAGGATGAGAAGCTGGAGGGCTCAAGAATGTCCTTAGCAATGACCGGCAGGACTTTCTGTCCTCTGAAACAAGGAAAGGGGCTGGGCACAGCTGTTCAGTGGAGAGAGCTGCCTATCTAGTGTAGGGTCTTGGACTTTAATCCCTGGAATTCTACCCCCGCCCCAATAAAACAGACAAGGAAGGTGAGGCAGGAGGATCAGGAGTTCAGGGTCATCTTTAGCTACTTTCTGAGTTTGGGGCTAGCTGGAATGCATGAGCCGTGTCTCAAAATAATCAACATAGCCAGGTGGTTGTGGAGCATACCTTTAGTCCCAGCACTCAGATGGCAGAGGCAGGAGGATCTCTGTGAGTTCAAGGCAGCCTGGTCTACCAAGAAAGTTCCAGGACAACCAGGGTTACACAAAGAAACCCTGTCTCGAAAAACCAAAACACAAAACACAAAAACAAAAAATCGATGCTTTGTCAATGAAGTCAGTTGAACAACCTAGCAGTTAGCTAGGGTTATTATCTGGTCTTTAGCTTGTTAAAGGTAGAAGAGAGGCTCAAAGGGGTCAGGTGACTTTACTGGGATCACTCAGCAAGTCCATGGGTCTGCATCTAAAACTGGGCAGTGAACTTAGAGCCAGGCCCCCCATTGCTCCCTGGGGACAACTCCCATGATTCCTTGGAAATCCCCAAATCTGACTAATTCCCTAGCCATCCCCAGCTTGGCAGATTCCTTCAGTCTGACAGGGTTGGATACACCCTGGCCTGGGCAAACTGCCCCCATTTGAGGCAAGATTACCCATAGTGACCTCATGGTTTCCCGTGGTGGATGTGGCAGAGGTCACTTCCATGCCTTTCCTTAGGTGACCTGGGGCTACCTTCAGGACAGTCCTCTGCCTCCATTTCTTCCCCTGGCAAAGGCAGGTGACACCAATCCCCATCTGAGAGGACTAAGGTGAGAGAGGGCTGAATTCTCTGGTATAAGACTCCAACTTTACTGTAGGTAACAAACTGAACATGACTGGGACTCTTCATTGTGCGTGTGTGCACATGGGTGCATCTGTGTGGAGGTCAGAAGTTAATCCTGAAAACTGTTCCTCAGGGCCTGCTTGCATCGTTTTCTGAGACATGCTTTCTCATTGGCCTGGACCGTGCCTGCTATGCTGGCTAGCCAGAGAGCTCTAGGAATCCTCCTGCCTCTGCCTCCCCGGCACTGGGGTTATAATATATACACATCCCACTACACCTGGGTTTTTCTTTTTTCTTTTGGTTTTTCGAGACAGAGTTTCTCTGTGGCTTTGCAGGCTGTCCTGGAACTAGCTCTTGTAGACCAGGCTGGCCTTGAACTCAGAGATCTGCCTGCCTCTGCCTCCCAAGTGCTGGGATTAAAGGCGTGCGCCACCACCCCGCTACACCTGGGTTTTCACAAGCACATTCGGGGTCAACCTCAGGTCCTCATGCTTGCAAGGCAAGCACTTTACCCACTGATCCATCTCCCCAGCCCACTACAACAGGCCTTTGAACAGCTTTTCTTCCTTTTTGTTCATGTGACAAGCTCTTTCTTAAATTTCAAAACTCAAGTTTCTATAGCCCTGCTCCATTTGGTTCTGTAGTACCCTTACCGTTATGCAGTGACTCCTGCCTGTATCCCCTTCCCTCTATATGTGATCTGTGTGAGGATGTACAGTCCTGGCTTTCTCTCCCAGGGGCTTCCTGGGGCACAATAAAGAACCAGGTTCTCATTCTGGGCATTGTGTTGTGTGCCTTTAATCCCAGCACTCAGGAGGCAGAGGCAAGCAGAGTTCTGTGAGATGAAGGCAAACCTAGTCCACATTTCGAGTTCCACGACATTCCGGGCTACATGGAGAGAAAATCGGGTCCACTCACTGACTTACTTATTTACAGGCGGGTCTAATATCAGGGTTACAGTACACAGGAGGCTTCTGTGTGGTGGTAGCCCTGGGTCTGAGATCGTGATACCAGCTGGGAAAGGAGATGGTGGCTGAACTGGCTTTTACCCCCACTGAGGTCAATGCCCTAGGTCTGTGCTGAGAAGACAGATAAATGAGAACTATGGTGGGAGTGAGAAAGGCATGGGACCAGGCATGGTGCTCTATGCCTTTAACACCAGCACTTGGGTGGTGGAGGCTGGAGAATCTTTGTGAGTTCTAGGCCAACCAAAGCTAGAGTGAGACTTGGCCTAAAAAAAAAGAAAGAAAAGAAAAAGTAACCGGCTTGATGGTTCCAAGGGAGCCAGAGATTGCAGTGGTGTAAGAGGTTGGTGGGATCTGGGCATGTGCAAAGACTTGGAAAGGAAACTGAGGATCATACTGTCCCGCGGGGTCACGTTTATTTGTTGAGGCTGAGGAACCCTGAAGGTTCCTGCAGTACACAAACCCTGCCCCAGTCCCAGTAAACCCCGCCCCAAGCCCCGCCCCCTCGCAGGAGCGGAAGTGCGAGCCGCCGCCAAGATGGCGCCCAGAACCCGGAAGTGAGCGGCGGCCGCTAAGAGGCTCCGGGAAACTGAGGCTCCGCGGGCTCCGCAACCGGGTCTGAGGTGAGGCGCCGGTCAGAGATTCCTAGTGACCCCTCCACGACCCCCACGCGATTCACGCGGACAGGCCCGGATTCCGGGGTCTCGCGGGCGTTCTAGGGCTGCAGGGCGGGGGAGAGAGCGCAGGAGAGTGCGGCACCGCGACCCCCGACCCTGCCCCCAGTCGCGACCCCTCCGTGAACTTTGACCCAGCCCTCCGCGTCGACCTCAGACTGCCTTGCCCCGGGAGTCCGGACCCCACCCTCTGTGGGACCCCTGACCCCGCCCCCCGCCGTCAAGCCCCTTGGTCGTTCTCTGTGAGCATCGACCCCTCTCCCTGGGAACCTTGGCTCCTGTTGCGACCTCCACGGTGCATAGTTGACGCTGACCCCGAGTTCTTGTGACCCCCGATCTTTGGGCGAACCCGAATTCCGTCTTCTGCGGATGAGAACCCTTCCTTCCCTGGGAATCTTGCCACAGCCTGCCACTCCTGGCCGTGACCCTGGTCTTGGGTCTTGGGAGGTACCCCTTTCTCCTTCCTGCACCTCGAGCCCCCGACAGTCTGCTTTGAACCTTGGCCCCAAGCCTCCCGCTACCTATCCTCTTTTTCCAATTCAACCTTAACTTCACCTCGGGACTCCGTTTCTCCTGGTGAACTTTAACCTCACACCGGGACCCTGTTCTCCTGGTGAACTTTAACCTCACACCGGGGACCCAGTTCTCCTGGTGAACTCAGGTCCTGCCCTCGGAGCCTCTGGTTGCTCCCCTAGAGCCTTGACCACTGCCTCCCCTGTGACTCCTGCCCTTGACCCTGGGCCTGGGCGTGAACCCCAGCCCCCACCTTGTGCCATGATCCTTTGACCCCAGCCTCACTCATGACTCCTAACCTTTTCTGTTGTTTTTATTAGCCCCTGCCCCATGTTCTTTTTCTGATGACCATTGACCCTGGAGAACCATGGGTATCTTTGTCCTTTACTACCTCACTTGGTGGCCACAGCCCTGGGGGTTCCTAGGGCTCCTGACTCTCCATGAGGAGCCTCCTCACTGTGTGGATGGCATAATCACCACTGATGCCATGTCCCCATGTTGTGCCGTTCTTGTTTGGGGGTGTGTGTGTGTGTGTGATGGGAGTAATGTTGAAACCAAGACTCCAGGGAGCTGAGGGAGGAGAGTGAGTGTCACCACCCCAACTACTGAAAATGCACTGTAGGCACAGGGCTGGACTACCCTGGTGGTGAGACTGGGACCTCAGGGTGTCTCCCTAGATGTCATGATTAACTCTCTGTAAAGTTTAAAAAAAAAAAAAAAAGGCATGAGTGTGTCAAGTGGCCGGGACATCCCCCAGCTCTGCTTCCCGGAATGCCTGTGGGTCCCGCCTGCTCGGGAGCGGCCTTCCTGCCCTGGCTGTCTGGTGCCAGCTACTGTACCCTGCGAGTGGCAAGGAGTGGGGTGCTTGGCCTTGAGGGTGGCAGGATTTCTGGCATTTTGGAAAGTGGTGAGTTTTCCAATGGGGTGAGGGGCCCTGAGAGGCTGAGCTGGATTCGGGATCCCAGTGAACTCCTGTTAGATGAAGCATTGCCAGGAGCCTGGCATGATTGGGACCAACTCGACATAGAGCTCTGCTGTGTGGGACTGGGGACATTTGAAGGGACAAGGGGCATAACCTGGTGGCTGCAAAGATGCCCCTAACTCAGATTTGGACCAGGTTTCCCTCCCTCCTGTAATTGGCCCTGCTAGGAATCTGCTTCAATGGCAAGTGGCTGGAATCTGTACTGGGAGGCTTGGCTGGTCCCCCTCCTCCCCATCCAGCCTCCAATGTCCTTGGGCCCAGCCCTGGATTTTCCCAGGAGCTGGCTCCTGGAGGTGGGTGCTAAGGCCCTTTCTAGTTGGGACTGATAAAGGCAGAGACCCACCAGCCAAACCCCATGTGTGATGGTGGTGGGGAGGCTCCTCCATGCCCCGCAGCTGATCTGATCCTGGCACACGTTGGAGTGAGCACCCTGGGCAGAGGCAGTGTGGGCAATCCTGGGTGGAAGCAGGCACGGGTGCATAAAAGGAAAACTGAGGTGCCTGCTGAGAGCTTACACTTGGCCCATGTAACACTGCAGCTCATACACTTAACCGTGCAGCCCTGGCTTGACATGTCAGGGCTCCTCGAGCAGGGCTGGCAGGAAACACTGACCCAGAGACAGAATAAAGAGGCGACTGTCCCTGCTGCCTCCCCCAGGCCCCTGTCTGGGTGAAACTGGTGCTTCCCTGCTAGGGATATGTATGACATAATCTGAAATTGTGAACGTGGGGCAGTTTAAGTGGGGTTAAAAGACGGCCCATCTCTCACGTTGCCAACGTGGCCTCTAGGCTGTGTCCCTCTCACATGTAAAGGTCATATGTGTGTACTGTTCACTGTACGCAGCCAGCAGCTCTCTCTGTTCACTTCTTCCATAACTAAGGGTCCTGTGGTGACATTGCTGGGGGGAGGGGGAATGATGGGGAGAATAGGTGTGGCCACTATGGGACACAGCCTGAGGACAAGGTCACACAGGTCATCCTGGCATGTCTTCTGCACACTCCCAACTGGAGGGTGCCCCCCCCACCAGGAATGCCAAGTCTGCCTCCTGCAAGGGCTTGGGGTGAGGAGCTGACTTCCTCAAGTACTATTGTGGACAGTGGCCACCCCCTCTCTGGTTACCCTGCTTCCTCCCTGGGAGAGGTGGGCCCCTCTTTTGGTTGTGGCTCGGGATGGTAGAGCCAGGACTCCAGCTGAGACTGTCATCTTTGTGCTGTGGGCACCGTTATGCTTAGGACACGGTGTGGGCGGACCTCAAGGACTTCATGTTTAGAGCCCCAAACACAGAAGGCCACACACTCCCTGTGGTGGAAAGCACCCAGACCAGGAGAATCTAGAGACAGGAGGAGGATTTGTAGGGCCTGGGGCAAGGAGGTGGGGATGAGGTGACAGGACTTCCTTTGAGAGGGTCATAGCATGTCCTGGAGCTAGGATATACTGAGCCCCAGTGTGCCACAAACTTTGCAGATGAACATGATACATGGGCATTGTTTCCTAAAGCAACACTGATTGTGTACCTCAGGAGTCCATGGGTATGGCTGAAGGCTTGGGTCTGGCTCCTTGACAGCTCACATCAGAGGTACCAGAGAGTGACTGGGAACCTTGTCCTAGGCCCCTTGTGGGAGGACAGGTACAGTGGCCTGTGTGGCCACAGCTCAGCTCTGTCTTCAGAAGGCAGCTTCCAGGAGCCAGATACAGATGCCATGTTGGGTACCTGGGCTTCTGTGAGGGGCTGTGTGCCAACATTGATCAGAGGTAGCCCTGGTATCAGCTGTGTGGCCTGGCCTCTTGCTCCCAGTGGTGGACCCTGTGTGGCCACATTCAAAGGGACAGGGAGGGTGCCCCGACCTATGACAAGCAGCCCATTAGGTCCTGGTCAAGTGCTGAGGGTCTGGGGACAGCAGAGATATCCTATGTGTTGGCGAAGATTAGCTTGGCCATCCTGTGCCCACAGATAGACAGTGGGTCGAACATAGCGCTCCATGGTGGCTTCAGATCTGCCTGTGTCTCGCTTGTCCTCAAGTGGATGTCCACTCTTCTCCCCATCTCCTGTCCTCAGACCCTGCTGAGTCCCCAGGGTGCACTTGCAGGCTGCTGCCTGCAGACTTGCACTGCTCACATCCACGTGTTGCTGCTCTGAGGTAAGCAGGGTTAGAGGTCTCTCATCAAGACAGCCTGATCCAGTCCTCAATGGGCAACCAGCACAGAGTGAAACTGAAAGGGGCAGTGACTGGGATGGGCCAAGGTCCTGCCTCATTTCAAAAGTGACAACGCAAATCCTAGAGGAAATAGAGGAAAGCTGGCCATTTGCCTTTCCTGGAAGACTCCCCACCCATGGGGTAGGGGTCAAAGGCTGCAGACACCAGACAGGTTGCGGGTCCCAGGAGGACAGAAGGTCTAGGTCTTTATGGTGGTGACTCGTCATGACAAGGGTGTGGTGACTATACCAGGCATGCCAACAGGTCAGAGAGAGAGTCTTTGCCTCACACAGCAGTCCTGATGCCAGAGCAGCAGCTACCCAACCCAACTGCTCCCCATTCATTCCGCAGCCCAGGGTGCCGTTCTGAACATCAGGTAACCCAAGGCAAGCCCTGCCTCTCTGAGCAGTGTCTCCCGCATCCCAGTCTCTGCTGTAGGTAGAGAGAAGCAGGGTGCAGTTTAGGCTCTGGGTCCTGGGGAGTGGATGCTGTGGTGGGTCCAATGTGCCTGGTGCTATTTCAAATGGTTAAGAGCAGTCAGAACATTCTGGACTGGACCAGTGAGGGTTCTGTGTATACCTCAAGTGTTATGAATTGGGGTCTCTAAGCCCCTGTGTCCTGGCTATTGGGGCTCATGTCTGAGTCTGGCTAGGAGCCAGCTGAGGAAGGCTATTAGTGTCACCTGTGCACAGGTGTCCTGGAGCCCTGGAAGATGTCCTTTAGATTCTGAAGCTCAGTCTTTGAGACCTAGGTAGAGGTTGAATACTCAGGGATGGCTTTAGGGGTGCCCTAGAGTTGACATCTCTTCTCTGGCTTTGTGGGAACCTGGCAGCACTCAGCATTAGGGGCTGGGTGTGGCATCCTGGGTTGCCCACTCTAGATAGTCAGGGACTGCCACCCCCAAACTCCGATCCAAGTCTTCTCCTGAAAAACCAGCCTGTCTGGATACCCAGGGCCACATTCCTTCCTCCTGCCCCCTCCTGCTATGCCTGGGCCTCCCCAGCATGCCCCACCCACCTGCTTCCTCCACTGGAGGGCGGGGCTGACTATTGAGCCCCTGAGAAGCTATGGGGCTCCAGATACCCCAGCATCTGTTGCTGTGCCTGTGGAGCCCTGCTGGCCATTCCACAGTCTCAATTTCAGGGCATGTGGCTCGCCTTGGTGGAGTGGGCTAAAGAACCATCAGAATAGCCAGCCCTATGGGCATGCTCTCTTCCATGGTCAGGACTCCAGCTCTGAGGTTTTGGTAAGAGTCCTAGGTGAGAGGCTGTTGCTCAGTGGTTAGAGTGCTTGCCAGGTATACACATACAAAGCCCTGGGGTTACATTTCTGACACCATATAAACCTGATGTGGTGGTGTACACTGTAGAGTTCTGCAACAGAGTGAGTTCAGGGCCAAAATCCTGGGTGTGTCTGAGTGGCCGTGGTGTCCCTAGGGTCCTAACAGGCAGAGGCCTCTCTTTTCCACCTATCTACAGACAAGTGGATTGACTGTGGGCAAATCTGAGACCCTAAGTTGGGACACTGGCTGCACTGCTGGCTGTGGGAATGGAGACAGCAGGAGTCCTCTGGATTCAAATCTTACCCACTGACAGTGTTACAGAGGTGGGGCTTCCCCTCCCCACCAACCTAGAGCCTCCCCGTAGGAACTGGTCAAGGTCTGGGCCCCCATTTGGAGGCCCCTTGCCTTATACTGCAGGGATTACGCTGTCATCGTAGTAGAGAGAGAGAGCAGTGTGCCTTGGGCTGCTGCGGTGTCAGTCACTAGTCACTTGTGTGGAGCATGGGGCCTCACTCAGTAGACATGCTCGCTCCTGTCCCTACAGCCCATCTCCAAGCTAGAGTTAGCCTCCATTTTTTTCTGGGCATTTGAGTAATCTTCATGCTGGGATGAAGTTGTTTTTGGCACCGAGGATGGACCAAAGGAACCATAGGACGGTGATGACCACTGGGACATCCCTGGCCCAGTGATGGCCAGCCCCAGCTACCACTTGACTTCTCCATTAAGCCTGAGGTGGGGATGGCAGCAAGTGTAGGTGGTAGAGACACCCCTATATGCTGACCATAGACACACGAGGCCATGTCACTTCAGAGGATCAGGAAGGCCGGCTTGGGATGCCAGGGGGAGGTGACTTAACACATGCTCAGAAGATGATCCTAGTCTCTCAAAGACTACACTTAAGCACGAAACCCTAACATGTCTTCCCGGATGGAGACACACATGTGGAAGATGTGTAGCCACCTCAGGAGGCTGTCCACATGAACCACGTGGGCAGAGGATTGAAAGCAGCAAGTCAGCAGTTGAACTAACATCACCAGGGCCTGGCCCCCTAGATCTCCCCAAAGCAGTGAAACTACCCAGAGTGGGCAGAGCAGGGTTGAGGCCCTGGAGACCCAGAATGAGGCTCAGTCATGCCTCTGGGACGGGTAACTGTAAAATTAGGCGGTATGGAGGACTGTACCACAAAGTTGGGCACTGGGACGGATCCTGAGGCTGTGGCCCACTGACTTGGTGGAGCACCAATGTGCCTTGCTCACACCTCCCTCTGTAGCTGGGAGAATATGTGTGACCACAGGCTCTGGAAAGCCAGCTAATAATTCCAGTGGGGACTGAATCCTCCACATGGTTGTTGCCTGTCTGTGTCCCAGCTCTGGTAGTGTCTGGGGGGCCTGGCATCTGGAGCTGATTCTTCAGGTGAGGTTCTCCTCATGGGAGTGACGGCTAGGCTTGGTGATGTATACCTGCCAACCCAGGACTTGGAGGCTAAGGCAGGGGGATGAGTTCAAGGCTTACTTGCAGTAGGTGAGACCCTGTCCCAAACAACAGGAAGCCCAGTACCATAGCTAAGCATGCGCCTCACCCTTCTCTGTGAGAGTGAGGACTCCCAGACACCTCTCTGTCCCTGTCATTCTCTATGCCTCCTGCACCCCTGTGCTTCAGGCCCCGTGGCCCCAGCTCCTGCTTGCACTGCCAGGGTCAGGTTGCAGGGACAGGCAGCAAGGCATTCTCCCTTCTCACTGTCCCTTCCTGGCTTTCCTCCAGCCTCATGGTGATTGGCTAAGTCACCCCCAGTCTGGTTGCGCTCTATGGTCCCCCGGCAGTGGGGTTGGACTAGGGCCTTGGATTCCCCCATGCCCTCTCCCAAGAGGCAAGGTCATGGTCAGTTGAGGGGATGTCAGACACTACTGCCAGGCCTGGGATGCCATGGGCTGCTTCCAGCATTGGTGTTCTTGTGGCCAGCCCTACCAGCAGCTAGAGGGCTTAGCCTTAGCACCCCACTCTTGCCCCTGAAAACACAGCTGTCACCCTGTTTCAGCATGCAGTCCTTTGGGCAAGGTCTCTGTCTGGCCAGACTAGGAAGTTTTGCAAGAGAGGGTGGGTAGTTCAGACATCTACTTCAGGCTCCTCCCGGAATCTAGCTAGCACTCTTATCTTCTTACATTGCCTCTGTCTATCCCTGTCTCGGAAGGCCCTGAAAGGCAAGGGTAGGCCAGTACATGGGAGATGAAGGTGTTGTGTTGAACCCCCATACCGTGACCTCTGGAGTAGCCCTGGGAAAGGGCTGTGATGGTCCTGTGACCACTCTTCCCAGGACCTGAGTGCAACTGAGAGTGAGGGCTTTGCAAGGGACACTAGGGCCAAGTCCAGACTCCCACCCCCTTTTCTCTGAGGGGGATCATTTGACATTGGTGGAGGGTCCTACAGGCCAACTAGTGACTGAGGTGCTGGCTGAGGGGTCAGAACTGGAGACTCCACCTCCTGCCTACTCTACAGTCCGTTACACACATGTGGCTCTTCCCACCAGCCTGCTTGTGACACCCTGTGCCTATGTCCAGAAGGACCTGGGATTAGGCTAGCCATGGCCTCTGCCTGTTGTTGGCATCCCCACTGTTGTGTTCCAGGGGCCTCTGGGGAAGTCTGTGGAAGCCTGAGGTCACAGGCTGGGCCAGACTGCTCCTGGTCCACAGCACAGGCGCCCCTGGGAAGTCAGTGCAGGTTAGAGCTGCATCTGTCATAGCTCAGACACCCTTTGAATTTCCCAACCTGGGTAGTTTTAAGCCTCAGGAATGGAGGAGAATCCTGGAACCCTAGCCCTAGTTTCTGAGGTCCCGATGCCCCAGTCTCCCATGCCACCATCTCAAAGCCAGGACTCTGAACTTGGGAATGTCACCTAAACTGCACAAGTCAGTAGGTTTGGAGGTCAGCTACTCCAACTTCACCTCAGTATCGTTTATTATGTGTTCTCCAGACAGGGCACTCAGTGCCTACACGTGCCCCTCAGAGCTGAGCATCTGGTCCTATCCTCCTCCCAAGTGGTGACCACTCCCACAGTCAGGGTAGAGGGGCTACGATCTCTTCAGATGCAGCCACATACACCGGGGTACAGAGCAATGGACTGGCCCTGTGGCCCACCCCACCCCTCATGGTAGGGAGAGACCAGCCTGAGTTCCTGGTGTGTCAAGTGCTCTACTCAGGTGAGACCTGCCAGTTGAGGTAGAGGTCTGGCCAGCTGTATTTTTGACTAACCGAATTAATCATTTATTTTTTACATTTATTTACTTTGGTGGGGCTGGGCGGGGTGGTGGGATGTACCACAGCATGCAAGTAGAGGCGAGAAGACAGCCTGTGGGAGTGGGCTCCCCTGTTTAGCCCTATGGGTCCTGGGGATCAAACTCAGGTCACCAGGCTTGGTGGCAAGCACCTTTACTTGCTGAGCCATGGTGCTGGCCCCACATTACTTCTTTGCTAGGATCTGCCTCCTGAGGCTGGGGAATAGGTTTAGGGCTCCCTATTCAGGCCCCAGTCCCAAATTTGCACAGAAGCCTTAGGTTTCTTGGCTGTAAGATGGAAGAGGAGACTGAGCATGTAGGACCCTGCAGCCACAAGCACCAGCCATGATTGAAACATCCTCCCTAAGTAGATGCAAGGCTCACCCCCCACACCTCCAGTGCTTCTGGCTATCACCGAGTGGGAGGCCAGGACTCAGAAAAAGAAGGCCCTGCTGTTCTCACCCTAGCTCTCCAGAGCCACTGCTGTCCAAGGTCACACCTTAGGTTTACGAGAAATTCCAAGGCCTTGGGGACACCCCAGTTAACTGTCCCCGAGAGTATGGGCAGCCCAGGAGAGGAAGGGGACCCATCTGGACCTTGGGGAGGAAGCAGGCACACTGGACTTCTGGGAATGGGTGTTGGCTTTGTCTCCTCGTTTTTGCCTGAGTACCAAGGTGGAGTCACAGAGTAAGGGGGTTTCTCTGGGCACTATGCCTGTCCTGAGAGGCTCCTGTCCTTAAGGACATGGCCTCACCCACAGCCAGGCTGGATCCCTACAGAGGCCAAGAAGTGGATGTAGTGTTAGGGTTCTTGGGACCCCAGGCCCACCTGACCGTTGGGAAAGGGTTTGGATCGGCTGGACCAGACTGCCAGACTGGTGTCCTTAGCCAAAGTAAAGACTTCCAGCTATGGGGAGACAGTACCGAGACTGCTCGGCTCATGGTTAGCCTCGGGCACCAAACCAAGGTGATAGATGGCACAGTGCATTTGCTGTGGGCGAGGCTGAGGACTATGCCATATGCTGCTTCTGTGGACACTTGAGGAGTGGTCTGGAGCGACACAAGTCTCCCACACCTCACCTGTGCACACATGGAACTTATGTGTCTATCCCTGAAGCCGAGGATGGGTTACTGGCTGCCTTCTGCTGTCTCTTCCCTCTCTAGGTGCCAAGTGCTGGTTCTATGCAGGAACAACTTACAGGCCAGGACTCAGCACAGCCTGAAGCCCTGGTTACCAGATGAGCCTGGTTTGGGAGAGACTCAGATTTCCTTTCTGTCATGAGGGATGGTGGCTGGTTATTTCACCTGTGTGGTACCTGGTGCCCCTGGGGCTTCCGTGTGAGCTGCATCCCCACCTGCTTCCTACCCACAGGTTCACTTACATGAGCTTGCTCTGAGCACTCTGCTTGAGTCAGTGGCCAGGGTTCACGTGACTAACTCTGGGCTCTCAAACCCAAAAGTTTCCAAGTGCACTGATAGGAATCTGGTCTTAGTTTTGTGTGGTGCTTAGGAATAAGCACCCTGGGCTTTGCGCATGCCACTCAAGGTTTTTGTTTTGTTTTGTTTTGTTTTTTCGAGACAGGGTTTCTCTGTATAGCTTTGGAGCCTATCATCCTGGCACTTGCTCTGGAGACCAGGCTGGCCTCGAACTCACAGAGATCTGCCTGCCTCTGCCTCCCGAGTGCTGGGATTAAAGGCATGCGCCACCAACGACCGGCCCGCCACTCAAGTTTTAAAGCCTTGTTTTTTTGTTTTTTGTTTTTTGTTTTTTTTTGTTTTTTTTTAAGATTTATGTATATGAGTGCTTTGCCTGAATGTTCCTCTTCACTAGGTCCCATTACAGATGGTTATGAGCCATCATGTGGTTGCTGGGAATTGAACTCACGACCTCTGGAAGAGTAGCTAATGCTCTTAACCACTGAGCCATCTCTCAGTCCCCACTTTTAAAGCTTTTAAAATTATCATCATTACTGCTATTTTAAAAGATTTTTATTTATTTATTTTTTTGATTTTTCAAGACAGGGTTTTTCTGTATAACAGCCCTAACTGTCCTGGAACTCATTCTGTAGACCAGGCTGGCCTTGAACTCACAGAGATCTGTCTGCCTCTGCCTCCGGAGTGCTGGGGTTAAAGATGTAGACTACTATGCCTGGCTATTATTATTTCTAACTATGCCTCTTTTTTCACTATAATGTTTTGAATTTCCTTATTTTTAACTCATGTGTATGAGTGTTTGGCTACATGAGTGTGTGCACCACAGATGTCAGAAGAGAGTGTCAGGACCCTTGGAACTGAAGCTGGGGTGGTTGTGAGCTGCCACATGGGCTCTGCAAAGTGAGCCCATGCCCTTTGTGAGAGTAGCCGGTGCTCTAACCCCTGAGTTGTCTCCAGCTTCATTACAGTATTTTAAAGAAGAGGGAGAGAGAGCAGGGAGGCTGGTACAGGTTTGTGTTCCCAGCTACAGGTTTGTGTTCCAGTTGTGTTCCAGGCTGAGACAGGAAGATTGCAAGTTTAAGGCTAGTCTGGGCAAGTTAATGAGGCCTTGTCTTGTTTTCAAAAATGTTACTGCTTTTTAGTGTGTGTGTGTGTGTGTGTGTCTGTGTGTCTGTGTGTCTGTGTGGGTGTGTATGTTTGTGTCTATATGTGTATGTATGTCTGTGTGTGTATGTCTCTGTTATGTATGTATATGTCTGTGTGTGTGTCTGTATGTGTGTGTATGTCTCTGTGTGTGTGTGTGTGTGTGTGTGTCTGTATGTCTGTGTGTGTGTATGGTGTGTGTGTGTGTGTGTGTGTGTGTGTGTGTGTGTGAGAGAGAGAGAGAGAGAGAGAGAGAGAGAGAGAGAGAGAGAGAAGTGGTTGTAGGGCACATGCATGTAGAGGTCAGAGAACAACCTTTAGGAGTTACTTGTCGCCTTGCACTATATAGGTCTCAGATCTTGAATGAACTCAGGTTTGGTGGCAAGTGAGGTATCTCACAAGTCCCTCAAAAAAGATAAAAACCAGCTTAGAGCTGTGGTTAGACAGTAGAGCCCTTTGTTAGAAACCCCCAGTAAGGGGCTGAGGGCATGGTCATGGTGGAGTCCCACTTAGAGTGCCCCAGTGACCTACCGGGAACAGAGTTCGGGGCTAGAGCCCCACCTAGAACCCTCCTGTTCCCCTTGGCAGTGACTCATTATCCACCTCCAGGAGTATAGGCCATCTCGGCAGGGCCTCAGCTGTAGGTGGACACATCTCTAATTGTGTCTGTGGTTGACACCTCTTCTAGTTAAGCCCCAGCTGCCACAGTCTACTACTCATGTAACTGGCCCCAGAGGTTCCCATTGTTCTTTTGTTTACATTTCAAGGCACAATGGAAGAAGAACCAAGAGATGCATTAACCACATGGAGTTTATTGAAGGAAAGGGAAGAAGAGAACGGGGGGGGGGGGGGGGAGAAAGAATCAGAGAAGATGGGTAGAGAAGGGAGAGAGAAGGTGTGGAGGTACAGTCTTAAAGGGGGGCTTGCACATGTGTGCCCAGTCCTTATGCAGCCCTGTAATGCTCGACGAAGCCATGACGTGGACAGGCAACACAGGGCCCTTTGAGCTGCCTAAGTATCTGCCTGAATGCCAGTATGTGTCCCCCACCCATTGTCAGGTGGTGGGGCCAGCATAATGCTGAGATTCTAATAATCCCACCTCTTATTATTATTAAAAAGGTGCAGGAGGCAGAGGCAGGTGGATCTCTGTGAGTTCGAGACCAGCCTGGTCTACAGAGCTAGTCCCAGGACAGCCTCCAAAGCCACAGAGAAACCCTGTCTCGAAAAAAAAAGAAAAAAAGGGTGGAGTTAGACATGGCAGGTTAGGGAATAGGGCGTCGAGTTGTGGAGACTGCTTCCTGCTGCCCTGGGGAGCGTCGACCATCTTTAGGGGACCTGAGAAAGCTGGGGTGCTGCCATGGCTGGTTGTTTCATCGCAGTCCTGGCTGTATTGAACTCTGGCGCCTCTTAGACCTGGCAAGACGTTGGCAGGGCAGAGGACAAAGTTAAGTTTAGAAAAAAATGTTTTTCTTAGGTCCTGGTACTTGAGGGGAAGATTGTAAGACTAGGGAGGGGTTCCCGGGACCAGGGAAAGGTTGAATAGTATTTATTTGGAGTGAATCTGACCTGTTGGATGGGTCCAGTTCAGCTCCCTGGAACTTACAAGAATCCTTTGAGTTTGTGAAAACATAAATTTAGACACACTAGCAACATATTCATGTCAGAAATGATTTGGCTGAAAGCGTTAACATTTTTAAAACTGACAGATATCTTTAGGACAATGAAAAGCACCTTTTTTGTTTGTTTGTTTTTGTTTTTGTTTTTTGAGACAGGGTTTCTCTGTGTAGCTTTGGAGCCTATCCTGGCATTCACTCTGGAGACCAGGCTGGCCTCGAACTCACAGAGATAATGCCTGCCTCTGCCTCCCAAGTGCTGGGATTAAAGGCGTGCGCCACCAACACCCAGCCTGAAAAGCACCTTAATTTTGACCTTGCAGTAATTGTATAGTGGTATAGTATGTTGTTTAGTATCCTATCAGAGTTGAATTAATAGATTATCAGAACTTTATTGAGTAATGTTAAGGCCGTGCACAATAGCATAACGAGAGAGAAATCTGATAACTTGCATTTGCATACCTTAGTTTGTTATACCTTTTTTTGGGGGGGGGGTTGAGACAGGGTTTCTCTGTGGCTTTGGAGGCTGTCCTGGAACTCGCTCTTGTAGACCTCGAACTCACAGAGATCCGCCTGCCTCTGCCTCCCGAGTGCTGGGATTAAAGGCATGTGCCACCAACGCCCGCCTTAAAACATCTTTTTAAACAAAGGAATGATACTGAAACCAGCAGCCATCAAACTGCATCAGAGTTCTTGAGTAGGATAAAATCTTACCTGAGTTAATGATTAGCGAATGACAGAGACTTGCTAGCTGGCCGTCATAGACAGCCATCCCCAGAGGCCTCCATAGTTGTTGAGGGCAGAGGCTTTAAGGACACCTGCCTTCTGCTGATAGTGTGAGACATGTGGATTTGTAACTGTAGGAAGACTTGCCTACCGTTGGCCCAAGCATCGTGGAGAGAGTCAGTTCCACTGTCCTCTTGTCCACAGTCGGAAGAGTCCTTTGCAGCAGTTGAGGTGAAGGGCAGGATTGCTCAGTGGCTAGCTTTTTTAGGTGGAGTTTCTTCAGTGTCCACCAGTCTCTGAGCATTTGAGGGCTGTCTGTCTATTTAGAATATCTCAGCAGACAATATTTGTCTTTGGTTACTTGCCTTAAGCACATAGGTGGCTAGGTAAGGTTTTATCCCTGTAATTTGTGTGGCTACAGGTTAGTATGGCTACAGTGACATTAGGGTAGGATCTGTCTGGAGAACTGGATTGAAGCTGAGAGGCTGTGGAGGGATGTTTTACTCAGAGCCCTCTAGCCTGACTGAAACTAGTTTTTTTTTTTTTTTTCAGTTTTTTTATTTGACTGAAACTAGTTTTTTTGTTTTGTTTTGTTTTGTTTTTTGTTTTTTCGAGACAGGGTTTCTCTGTGGCTTTGGAGGCTGTCCTGGAACTAGCTCTTGTAGACCAGGCTGGTCTCGAACTCACAGAGATCCACCTGCCTCTGCCTCCCGAGTGCTGGGATTAAAGGCATGCGCCACCAACGCTCGGCCTGAAACTAGTTTTAACTTAGTAGATTAGATTTACACATCTAAAGGACATAGAAGTAGAGAAAAATTTCCTTTTGTAATAGAAGCTTAACCTCTGTAAACAGCTTACAGGAATGACTGGGTGGTGTAAATATTTTATAATTTGAAATAGGCCTTTATAACCTTAAATGTTTACCATCACTTAAAGATACATAACAATTTAGAAATATTTGAGACTTAGCACAGTTGAATTTAAGTTGCATATAGGGTTAGCTTATATTCACATATATAAAGTTAACTTTAAATCACATGTACAGAGACAAGCAGATATATCAAATAGGACTGGATAAAAGTAAAAAGGAAAAACCAGAGTGTAATCTCTGATTTGCACGTTGTAGCAAACAGACAGGAGATCTGTTAAAGAGACAGAGCAGACTTAAAGCTGGCAGTGACAAGAAAGCAGATCCGCTGCAGATGGGACAGGTGGGGTTTTGTGTGAAACGTGTGCCCTACAGGGCCCTGGAAAGGCTCGCCATTCCACAAACAAGCCATGCACAACAGAGCCAGTGAAAGAAGAAATTAGAGGCAAAGAAATAAAATGCAAAAAAGTAAATTAATTATGTCTGGCAGGATTGGCTAAACTGCCCCTCTGCCTAGGCTGAGGGAAGGGAGGGGTGGGCCAAGATGGCAGCCATCATAAACATGTTCCCGTCTGCTCGAAGAAGTTAGAAAGTTTTGAGATAAAACTTTGTTAACTTTTTTCTCCACAAGTGAAGCAGAAAGATGTGTGAAACCAACAGGACACTGGAGTCCAAGAGGCACAACATCCAAAAAGACCACCGTTGGTCTGAGAGACGAATGCACCTGTCTATGAAGGGGGGAAAACTGAAAAATAAAAAACTCCCAGAGTGTCCTGAGCAGCTGCTGCCTCAGGCCAGGCCACTGTGAGCCGCTGGTGTCTGCACTGAGAAGAGGCACAGTAGAAGGACAGCAGAGACAGGACAAACAGGAGTGAGAGACATTTTGAACAGGAGCATAAGAAAGAGGTCTCGTGAAACAGGACATTCCCGGGTGGAAGGAGGTTCCTGCCCTGAGACAGGCTTAGCCATGATGGGAAGCGGCAGGTGGGAGTTTTAGCATGCTGGGAAGAGGAGGGAAACAGACAAGTTTAAGGAAAGAGATTGTTTAGCAGAGAGGTAGAAGAAAGCTTAGCTATATGGTAACTCCTTCCATTTACCTGTCCACTGGCAGTTGTTGGAAAGGTCCCGTAAAATGTCACAGATGGCTCTTGGAGCTTGTCAGCCCGAGAACAGGGCCCAGGGGCAAGGCTGGAAAGGACTGAGCAGTCTGAAAGATGGTAAACAGTAACCTCGGGAGGCTTAAAGCCAAACAAACGTACCGCTCGGCGAGTGGACCTCATCTGTGGGAAAAGTACCCGAGGTGATAGGGCTTGAGAGGGGTCAGCCGTGGCCTTAAAGACTGTGGCTGGGGCTCCCCCACTTCCAAGAACACCAGAAGGATTGCAGACGATCAGCGATCAATCCTTTGGGTTCAGGGGAAAGTTTACGCTGACCGGTAGGGGGGATACCTTACCGCATCTCATCCAACAGGTAGATGAAAAGTGGGCTGTCGGGCCAGGTGGTGGTGGCACACGCTTTTAGTCCCAGCACTCGGGAGGCAGAGGCAGGTGAATCTCTGTGAGTTCAAGACCAGCCTGGTCTCCAAGAGAGAGTTCCAGAAAAGCCTCCAAAGCCACAGAGAAACCCTGTCTCAAAAAAGGAGGAGGAAGAAAGAAAGAAAGAAAAGAAGAAAGAAAGAAAGAAAGAAAGAAAGAAAGAAAGAAAGAAAGATGGGCTGTCAGTTAAGGATCAGGATTCCCGAGTGTCTCAGGCCGCTCACCAGCAGGTGACAAGGGAGATTACAGAGAGAGCCTGTGCGGGTTTCGGCACCAGTGTTGTTTTTTTGTTTAAATTTCAAGGCACAATAGAACAAGAACCACATGGAGTTTATTGAAGGAAAGGGAAGAAGAAGGAGGAAGGAGAGAGAGAAAGAAGCGGAGAAGAGGGGCGGAGAAGGGAGAGAGAGAACATGGGAGGTGCCTGCTTAATAGGGAAGCTTGCAATGCGTACTGAGCACTGGCTGCTAGCAAGGCTCAGGTTGGGCACTGCCCTGTGAGAGTGGCCACAGGGTACCTGGGTGTGGGCCACATGTACAGCAGTATTCTCCACAATCCCAGCTCTCAGAAATTCAATTCTGCGTCCAGATTTGCCTAGTCTAGACATTAAAATTTTTCCATGGAATGTGTAAGGAGGTCAGAGGACAGCTTGCAGGAGGAGTCAGGTCCTTGCTCTTGCCGCCACTTGGGTTACCACCTGAGCTCTGGTCACTCTTATCACAGAGTCCCATACTGTGGTCTTTTTTCTGGTTCTGTCACTGAACACAGTGTCCCTCCATCCTGTGGAGTGTGCCTGAGCCCCACTCCTGTGCATGGCTGTGTAATACTCTGGTGTGTGGGTGGTACACACCATGTGTCCATCATTTATCAAGGGGCCCTGGGTTGTATGGATGGTGCCATTTTGAGTTTCTTGTGGGAACTTGTGTGGATCTGTGCTTTGGGTACATGGCTCAGAGCAGAATTTCTGGGTCTTGTGACAGCTGTATTTAGCTCTTTGTTTGTTTTATTTTTTGAGACAGGGTTTCTCTGTGTAGCCCTAGCTGTCCTGGAACTAGCTCTTGTAGACCAGGCTGGTCTTGAACTCACAGCGATCCACCTGCCTCTGCCTCCTGAGTGCTGGGATTAAAGTGCGTCACCACCGCCTGGCCCTGTTTTGCTCTTTAGGAACCACTAGACACATTCTAGGGCTATTGTTTGGCTTGCCTGTGCTCATTCCTCTACAGTCCAGGATGCCCAGTGGCTGCCTTGGCAGGTACCTTGTTGTCCCCCACCACCACCGGGACCCCACCCAGGTCCCGGTTTCTGTCTGGTCAGAGGAGCCATCAAGGATCAGGAAAGCATAAATCCCAGGTCACCTGTGGTAGTTCCTACCACTCAGTGGCTACTGAATTTGACCCCTTTTCCTGACTGATGAAGCATAACACACACCTTCTGGGATTGCCACTCAAAACAGGAGGGAGCACCAGTGCCCCGAGGTGGCAAGAGGAAAGGACACAAGCACAATGAGCCCCAGCCTGCTCTGCAGGGCCCTGAGAACTGTCTGGGATGACCAGTCAGCTTCCTTTTCTAAGACAGCATCCTGAGTCTAGCCTGTAGCCCAGCATCCACCCAGGGATGGGACAGTCTTCTAGGAGCCTGTAAAGACAGGGCACGAGGCAGCACCATAGAGCTGAAGGGGGGTTCTGCCCCACTCACCCTCGGGTACTTGGTTGGGAGGCAGAAGCTGGGCTGAGGAGGGTCTGGGCGCTTCAGTGGCTAGATCCATCAGCTGATGGGCTTCAAAGACCCAAGGACCACAGGTGCAAAGGTGGAGCCAGGCCTGGGCTACCTGGCCCCTGCGCACCTGTACACGCACAGTCGTGTATGTGGTTGTTGTCCACAGGCTTCTGTGGATACAGACAGAGGCCAAAGGACTCCATCTGCCTCTGCCTTATCCCTTTCTTAGGAAACCTTTGCTAGGTGTGGTGGTGCACTCCTTTAAAGTGCATACTCCAGCACTCGGGAGGCAGGGGCAGGTGATCTCTGAGTTCGAGGTCAGCCTGGGCTACAGAGTGAACTCCAGGACAGCCAGGGCTGCACAGGGAAATCCTGTCTCAGAAAACCAAAACAGCAACAGCAAAAAACCTGAAACACAGTCTCTCAGGCTGGAGAGATGCCCCAGAGGTTAGGAGCATTGTCTGTTTTTGCAGAGCCAAGTTCAATCCCCAGCTCCTCCATGACAGCTCTCAACTGTCTGTAACTCTAATTCTAGGGGATCCAATGCCCTCTTCTGGCTTCTTCGAGTACCAGGTGCACACATGATGCACAGACACAGGTGCAGGCAAAACCCCCATACACATAACATTAAATCATTGAGAAATGGTTTCATGTTACACAGGCTAACCCTCCAACTCACTGTTGTCCAGGATGATCTTAAACTCCTGACTGTCCTGCATAGGCCCTGTTAGTGCTGGAGGGACAGGTGTGCATGGCAACACCTGGTGTTTGCTAGGGATGGAGTCAGGTCCTTGTATATGCTGACCCAGGATTCTATCCACTGAGTCATAGTCTCAGCTTGATTTACTCCCTTGAGACCTATCTTGCTGCCTCAGCTTCTCTAGTCCTGGGGTGACAGGCTTGTAGCACCCAGGACTAGGCAAACATTCATCACTGAACCATATCCCCAGTTCAACCCAAAATATGAGGATAGCCAGTCCCCCAGATCAGTATCCATCCACCATAAGCTACTCTGAGTGATGTCCGATTGTGACCAGGCTATCACAGGTCTGGGCCTGCAGAGCTGACCTGGGACTAGTGGAGCCTCTCGCTGACCCTAGAGCTCATTGTTTGGCTGTGTCTGTCGTAGTTACTGTTGGGTTATAAGTGTGTGTGGCCATGCCAGGCGTGTTCTGTGGCGCTGGTGATCCAAAGCCTACACAGTTGTGTCGTTTTAGTAAGTAGACCATTTTTCCAGTTCCTTGTTTTGTTTCTGAGTTGGGGCTCATGTAGCCCAGGCTGGTCCTAACTTCCTATGTAGCCCAGACTGACCTTGACCTCCTGATCCCCCTGCTCTGCTCCCAAGTGCTGGGATGACAGGCGTGCACCACCACAGCTTATTTATGAGGTACCAAGGGTCAAACCCAAAGCTTTGTCTGTCCTGTCAAACTGCTGAGCAACATCACATAGTTTGTGTTTACTTTTTGAGGCAGTCACGTTCTGTGGCCCAGGCCAGTCTTAAAATTATCTTGCTGCCTCAGCTTCTCTAGTCCTGGGGTGACAGGCTTGTAGCACCCAGGACTAGGCAAACATTCATCACTGAACCATATCCCCAGTTCAACCCAAAATATGAGGATAGCCAGTCCCCCAGATTACACAGTATCCATCCACCATAAGCTACTCTGAGTGATGTCCGATTGTGACCAGGCTATCTCTGGTCTGGGCCTGCAGAGCTGACCTGGGACTAGTGGAGAGCAGGACTTCTGGACTTGCTGGCAGTCTTGCCTCTGACCCCTGGGCCCCTTTCCCTCCCTCCTGCTACTGTCCGCAGGCAGGACCTTCCCCTGGCTGGATTACACAAGCCACTGCCTGCTGCTTGCAGCCTGAGCTGTGGGCAATTACTGGAAAGCCCAGCTCTGCTCCAGGGCTTGGCTGGGCGGTGGCCTTCCCCCCTTCCTGCCTCTTTGGTGATTAACCTTGTGGCTGCCTGTCTGAATTCCACCACCCTCCTGTCTGGCGGAGGAGGGGGGGCCTCAGGTCTAGGTTGGTGGGGAGCCTGGGGCCCTCCATGTGCTCTGGTCTCTGCCACAGACCTGGGGGCAGGGCATAATTGTCCTGCATTTGACTGTGTGGGGGCTCAGAGTTCATCACCCCCAAGCTAGGAACACCCTTAGCAGTGTTTTCCTTGGTTAGACCCAGAGGGAACTTGTGAGAGACTTGGGGCACCTGGCAGGCTATGGGTGTCTGCAGTGTCTGTAGGGGCCCTGACTGACCCTCCCTATTGGGTCACAGGGCCAGCCTCAGGCTGTTTTACTCATAGTGGTTGGACTCAGTGGGTCAGGGGCTATACCTGTACCTTCTGCCCTGACACCTTCCCAAATGGCCTCCTCTCCCACCACAGGACATGACATCACACCTGCTGCTGTCAGCGCCACAGAGTGAGGAGCCCAGATAGCCGCCACCCGAGGGTCGCGGAGCCTCACTGCCACCCACCTGATGCTGGCAGTGGAGGTCACCATGGATGGGGACTTCCCTTCGCATGAGCTCCCGCCCCCCGGAGGTGGCGTCCAGCTGCAGGTGAGCCTTGTCCTTGGTCTCACAACCACCCCAGGGGATGTGGTGGATGCCCTGATGGCAAGTTCCTCCCCAGCTCCCTGTGATACCCTATAGTTGTTGGGGGTTGGGGTGTCTTCTGTTTGTTTTATTGTTTCATTTTGTTTTTGAGGCTGGGTTTTATGTAACCCAGCCTGGCCTCAAGTTTGCTGGTACAGGAGGGTGATCAGGAACTCTGGGATCCGTCTCCTGAAAGCCCGGGTGATGGGCATGCACACCACACCTGGTGTCTGGAACTCAGGACTTGCATACTGCAAACAGCCCCAGCTCCAATCTTGCTTTTGGGTTCTTTGAGAGAGGGTCTCACTCTGTTGCCCAGACTGGCCTGGTACTCATGTCCTAGTGCCTCAGCTCCTGGCAATGGCTCTTCTTAAGGGAGACAGCACCCTCTACCCTCTGTCTCCTCCTCATGCTATCACAGGCCCTGAGGATGCAAGACACCCACACTGTTCCAGGACACAGGAACGGTGGGCAGTCAGACAGGATGAGGGTAAGCCAGAGCTATGTCATAGCATAGTCCCAGGCAACACAGGTGGAGACAACTGAGACCCTGGAAGGGCCAGGTAGGATGGTGCTTACCCAGTGTCCACACTGTGCCCAGCTGTGCCACCACTTGCTCCTGTGGTGGAGCACGGAAGAGGAAGTATCATTAATGGAGCTCCCAGATCATGGAGTGGGGGAAGCAATTGCTACCAATACCTAGAATGCCACTCACAGCTCAGCAACCTTGGCTGGCATCCAGTACCTGTGGCCAGCGTCAACGAGGCCATGTCCAGCTCCTACCCTCTCTGCTTGGCCCTCCATGTTCCCCACCCACTGTTCCTTCATCCACAGCCCATAATTTACTTAGTTACTTCCCTATTGTGGGGCCTTTGGAGAAAGTCCAGTTTCCTCTGCTATAAATAGGGCTGTGCTCTCCTCCCTCCCTCCATCCCCCCAGTGTGCTTCCCAAACACTGTTCCAGGGACAGCTCAGTGGATGGTGCTGGGACCACCAGGATGTAGTTCTTTATGGTGACATTCCAGGGCTGTTCATTTAGGGCAGCATCAAAGCTGGGATGGGAATGCCTGTCCCTTGTTGAAGAGGTCCTGGGTGAACCTCAGCTTTGCCCAAGGTACCCTTGGGGCCTCAGAGCCTGGAACCACACCCCCAGGCTAAGCCACTCCCAAGCCCCTCACTGGGGATTCTAGGCAGGGGCTCTACCCTCTGACCACACCTCCAGCCCCTTGCCTGGGGATTCTAAGCAGGGGTCCTGCCATGAAGCCATGTCCCTATCCCTTCCAAGTTTAGCCTTCTGGGTTCTTGTTGAAAGGGAACATCCTCAGCCCTCTGGGGGCCATACACCCACACTCAGCGAGTCATTTGCTCCCTGCTGTCCTCTGCAGCCCTCCATGCTTCTCTCATGCCCATGGGGAAGCTGAGACATGGCTCATACAGTGGTTCTCCATGACCCCTGCCTTTGACACACTGGTGTCCTGCTATCCTCATGCTGTACCTGATGCCCCTGTGTTTCAGAATCGACTCATGCACTGTCCCTGGTGGAGCAGTTTTTCACCGGCCTCATATCCTACCTTCTCCAGTGAAAACCAGTAAGTGTTCAGTGGGGCCTCACCCCAGCTCTGCATGGCCAGAGACAACCCGTACAGTAGAGCAACCCGGAGGGCCCCAGGGTTTGGAGAGAGCATGTGCTTGCAGAGCACTATGTCAGGACAAATCATCTGGGTTTGAAATGGCCAAGGCTGCTGGGGGAGGACTTCAGGGCACCCAAAGAGTCCTGGGTTTTGAAGGCTTGGAAGGACTTTTGCCTGGGGAGCATGCCCTGTACAAACAACTCAAAGCAGATGTGGTCAGAGCTTCTGTGCCAGGGTGGCATGTGTGTGCCTCTACATGTGGAGCCAGAAGTCAATGTTGGGGATGTTCCTTAGTCAATCACCACCTTTTCTTTTTCCTTTAAATTTGAGACAGGGTCTCAACTCTGTAGCCCTGACTGGCACTCCCTCTGTAGACTAGGATGACCTGGAACTCACAGAGATCTACCTGCCTCTTGCTCCACTTGCTGGGATTAAAGGGTGGCTGTCACACTGAGCTCATTTTTGGGTATTTTAACTGCATGTATGTTTACATTGACATGCATGCCATAGAGGTCAGAAGAGGGTGTTGGATGCCCTAGAATTGGAGTTACAGATGATTGTGCATCACCATGTGGGTGCTGGGAATCCGAGTCCTCTGAGAGTAGCCTGTGCTCTTACCACCGAACCATCTCTTCAGCCCATCCACCTCTTTTGAGATGGGATCTCTCACTGGATCTGGAGCTTACCACTCTTTGGCTCTGCCTGTCCCAGTGCTGAGGTCCTGGGATCTGTGGACATGCCCAGGTCTTCTGGGTGCAGGGCCTTGTGCCTGTACAGCAAGTGCACTGCTGCAGGGAGCCAGTGCCCCAGGCAGGCTCTGGGATTTATTAGGTGTACCTGCCTTCACATTGTTCTAGCAAACCTCTCCAGATAAGAGGTAGAGGCCCTAGGGATAGCTACAGTCCCTCTGCCCCAGGAACCAAGGAGGACAAAGAGTTGGAGCTCCAAGTGGAGAGTCTCTGGGACCAACTGCCTCCTTCTCTGCCCCGGGAACTTCCCCTCCTCCCAGTCCCAGGTCCAGCTCAGCTCACTGCATCCAGCCCTCCTCAGCTGCAGGGCCTCATTCCTGAGGTGGGGGAGAGGCAGCCATGACAGGACTGGCCTCTGTTCTGCCCACACCCTTCTCACTGTCCTTGGCCATTGAGAAACAGGGCAAGGTGCAGATGGACAGGGAAGAGACCCAGGGTCTTAGGTCGAGCTTGTCTGGCCTGTCTGGGTGTAGAGTCAGAGGGGTCATGGAAAAGGCAGCGCTGGCTGGTGGACTGACTGAGGCCTGGCTTGGGGTTCTCTAAGCTGTGTGTCCTGAAGTTCCTAGGCTGGATCCTTGACTGCCCAGTATGGCAAGCTTGAGTCTTATAAGCCATGTGACTGAGCTCCCATGAGTTGAGAGGGGTACCCCTTTGCCTCACTGAGCCCCATGGTCATTGTCCTTATTTATTTATTTATTTATTTATTTATTTATTTATTTTGCAGACAGTTCGTTGGTTCCACCCCATTCCTTGGTGGCCAGTCCTGCCCCGACACCAGCTACCCCACCACAGCTACTGTCTCCAGCTTCTTCTCTAAGAGCAGCGACTTTCCTCAGGTAACAGTCACCCTTGTGCCCACTGCACAGGGCTCTGAGCTATGAGCACCGGTCTTCAGAAGGGCTGATGCAACAGGAACTCAAAGCCACTCTGGTCAGGGAGGATCAAGCCACCCAGACTGGTCTTGGCGTCCTGGAATTGAGATCTGCTGTCACTGGCCTTTGTCAGGGTTGTGTCCGGAGATGACTTTTCCATAGCCGGGAGACTGAGGGTTACCAGGGCTGTGGCCCACAGGTAGATCATCTGCACTGGCCACCGTGGGAATCTCATGCCTGCCTCACATCTTGCACTGTGGTGGATATCCCATGTAGCAGGAGGTGGTAGAAAAACTCACCCACAGATCACGGGAAAAGGGTCTGAATCTATTTCCCATGTGTTACCAGGGCATCTGCCCCACCAGGCCCTCTCACTACCACCCTGCTGTCCCAGAGTGCTCTGCTCAGCAACAGGGCGGTGGCGCATGTGTCCATTACCAGGTCTCTCCAGAAGTGTAAAGAATGTTGTGTCATCAGGTTCCTGGGAGCACAGCGAGGAAGCCCAGCCTGTCTCTTGCCTCTTCTGCCTTTCTGTCTCTGTGTTTTGTCTCTCTGTGTGTCAGTCAGGGTCCTAAAGGATGGAACTGAAGAGTGAATGTATAATATATATTACATACGCACACACGCACGCGCGCGCGCGAGCACACACACACACACACACACACACACAGAGATACAGACATATGCAGCCACTCAGTAGTGAGGCTTACGGGCTGCGGTCCAGGTAGTCCTAGTCCAACGGTGGTCGTCTCTGGTAGTTGCTCAGTCCAGGAAGCAGATGTCTCAGTCCCAATCCAGCGCTGGAGTCCTGGAGGATTCCTGGGGAACTGCTGGTCTTCAGTCTGCACTGGGATCCTGAAGAAGTGGGCTCTAACACCAGTGAAGGAATGTCTCAGCTGCAGGGTAGATGCCCCTGCCAGCAAGAGTGAGGGCAAGCAGGCAAAGAACAAACGCTTCTTCCTTCCATGCCCAGTTAGGGTGGGTTTAGTCAAAAGAGTCCGCACAGTTCTTCCATATGTGACCGAGCTCTGTCTGTATTGCCTCCCTGTTTTGTCGTCTCTCCCGTCCGTCTTTGTGTGTTTTTGTGTCTCTCTGTATCCATCTCTTCTGATGCCAGAGCCCACACCTGCCTCCTCCCTGAGGCCAGACCCACCACCAGCTGTGCTCATGTGGTCTGTCTGCTCCTTGTCTGAACCCTGTTTGTCCCAACACGTCTTGTGATATAGTGGCTAACTGTTACCTCACATGGCAGATGGCCACGTCCCTCCAGCATTTATTGAGCACTTGCTGTATGTGTCCTGCACACTGTCCCCAAGATGCCTGTGGAGGTGTTCACCCTCGTGCCTGTGCCCTGTCCACAGAAGGTTGGACCCAGGGGACTCTATTAAAACCACTGGTTGTGGACCCTCCCCACTTGTCACCTGCCTCAACCCCCCTTCTTCCCCCACCTCCCCAGGCCGTGGATGGCCTTGAATTCCATAGAACAAGGAGCCAGACTTGACCCCAACCTCACAATGGGGCAGGAGGGACATGAAGAGAGTGCTTAAGCAAGGGCCCTGATCTGGGGATGTCTCCTTAGGATCCTCAGAGGGAGGCAGGACAGTGAGAACCAGAGCCTGGAGATGCCTTGCTAGGGGCTCTGAACAGGGAGGAGGGGCTGCCTCCTGAAGATGCTGGGCTGGCAGGGTGTGGTGCCAGCCCCACTCACCTGGGTAAAGCACTTCTGCCTTGCAGGCGGCATGCCTTTATGCTCTAACAGACACCCCAACCCTCCCTGCGGGTATGTTCACTATTGCTGTATGAGCCAAGAGTTGGGACAGAAAACCCAGCCCTGCTGGATCCAGCAGAGAAGAAACCCTCAGGCAGCTGGGAACTAAGCACGAGCCCCCGAATTTCCTGGTAGAAGAAGCAAAAAGAAAAAAGATGAGCCATGTGACTTAGCCCCCTCTGAGGAGAAAGTCCTCCTGTTGTCCCTGCACTTAGGGACCAGGCAGGAGGATAGAGAGTCGGGGGTGATCCTGGGCTATACCTCGAGATTCTGTCTCAAAGCAACAAGAAAACTACAACAGGAAAAGAAATAGAAGAAACCCAAAGTTTGGTCTGCCATTCTGTCTGTCCCTTCCTCATGGGTAGGAGCCTCCTCTGTTCATGGCAGCTTGGAAGTCGCCTCTGATGTTTGGTGTCATCTGCTCAGGCTCCTTGTCCCTTTGCTGTGAGCTGTGGGAGTCCTCTCTTACAGCATGGCTCATCTCCCATGAGGCTGCATACCTTCCACACCTGGGGCCCCCAGTAGCTGCCAACTGGACCTGTCACATCATACAGTGGTCACTTCAGGCTCCCACAGAGTGTCTTGAGTTCCTGCCATTACCTCTTGCAGCCCTGCCTTCCTTTACAGCCAGCCCCAGCCCTCAACCACCCGCTTCTACGAGGGAAGGGCCCCCGTGCATCCCTGCTCTGCCTTCCATCTCCAGGTGGCATGGAGCCCCTACCCCATGGGCTCTGATATCCCCGCTCCGTGACTGGAACAACTCCACAAACCCCTGTGGGGATAGCCCACCCTGGGCTGTGCAGGTGCGTGGGTGCTCAACTCCTGGTTTGTCTCCATTCTTGAGTTGGTTTTTGTTTTTGTTTTGGTTTTTGGTTTTTTTTTAAAGTTGAGACATCACGTGACTCCAAAGCTACCATGTCACCCATCCCATGAACTACCACTTCTCCCTCTTCAGTCCCCAGCACCCATAAATCCTTTTCCTGCCTTTGGATTCTGCCACTCTGGGCATCTCCTGTTATGGAGTCCCACACTGTGTGGCCTTTTGCGTCTGGGTCTCTCATGGTGCCTTCAAGTCCCTCCACACTGTGGCCTGTGTCATTACCTTTCATGGCTGAACAAGATTCCGTGTGTATGTTGTCTGCTCATCTGCAGAGCTTGTAAGACTTGTCCCTATGGTTCTCGGGAGGTGCATACCAGGGAATGGAAGAGCGGGTAGAGGTTACCTCCCTAGCTGTTAGCAGAAGCTTCTGTTTCCAGGAATATAGACAGAAGAGCAAAGCCTGGCTCAAATGAGAGTGAGGGGTGCTTTTTGTTTGTTTTCGTTTTTTTTGAGACAGGGTTTCTCTGTGTATCCCTGGCTGCCCTGGACCTCACACTGTAGACCAGGCTGGCCTCGAACTTACAGAGATCCTCCTGCCTCTTAAAGGTGTGAGCCACCACCACCACCCAGCTGTGAGGGGTGCTTGAGGCAAGGGGGAGGGACCTGCTATCTAGACACTTGCCCTTCTTCTGCAGACTCCTTAGGCCTGGCCTGACCTGTATCCTCCTGGAATGCCCTGGGGGTCACTTTCCCAGTGACCATCCAATCCCTGCGTCTCCTTTGAGGCTCCTGGTGTGAGTGCAAAACCATTCAGACCCCACATTCTTAGCCCTGTACAGGGAGGACAGGCGCCCTGGGTGTCCAGGTAGGCCTGCACCCCAGGCCCCCCACTTCCCTCCAAGACTGTGTGTCTCGTAACATGCGGGTTGCTGGGAATCTAGATGAGCTCACTCTCAGGAAGGAGCATCCTGCCTCCCGCCTCCCGCCTCCCGCCTCCCCCTCCCCCACGCTGCCCAGTGGCGGCATCGACTACTGTGCAAATGGTAGTCGGGATCAGAGGTCTGGCCACTGCCTGCCCAGCAGTTACCGGCATCAGGGAGAGGAGAGCCAGAGAGGGTGCTGGCTTATAGGAAGCCACACTGGCTGCTGCCACAGGTAGAGAGTTGGGGGCGGGGGGTGTACATCGAGATGCACAGCACTGTGGCCCAGCCTGTGCACAAACTTGTGAGCCATGGGGCAGGGTTTGTGGAGAGGCAGGGAGTGGGCAGGGCCTGGGAACTGGGGCCAAACCATTGAGAACCTAGGTTGCCCAGTTGGGGTGCCTAGTGTGTGAGGCTGGCGTGCATAGCTCCTCCCTGGCCACTCCCACCATCCCAGTTACCTAGATACCCCTGAGCCTGTGTCCCAGCTCCTCCCAGGGAGTCTGTTCCTCTCATAGGACATCTGTGGTTGAGTAAAGACTCACCCTGACCCTGTGGGGCCTCATAGTAGCCCAGTATTTCTGCTGGGCTGTGTTGCTAGGAGCCAGGCCCAGATGCAGGCTGTGTTTTATTTGTTATTTATTTATTTATTTATTTCAATTTTATGTGCACATTTATCTGTGAGGGTGTCAGAACTGGAGTTACAGACAGTTGTGAACCACCATGTGGGTGCTGGGAAATAAACCCCGTCCTCTGGAAGAACAGCCAGTCTCTCAACCTTAACCACTTAGCCATCTCTCTGGCCGCTGTTTTTTAAATTTAATTGTATTAGTTTTTTTTGAGATAGGGTCTCATGTAGTACAGGCTAGCCCTAAACTCACTATGTAGCTGAGGATGACCTTGAAGTCCTGACCTTCCTTCCTCCACCTCCCACACCTGATTCCTATGGTGTCTGGGATGAAACTCTGGGCTCTATGCGTGCCCAGCATACACTCTAACCCCACGCCCAGCACCAGCTCCTGTATTCTTTTTGTTTGTTTTGTATTGGTTTTTTGGGGGTGGTTCGAGACAGGGTTTCTCTATGTAGTTTTGGAGCCTGTCCTGGAACTAGCTCTGTAGACCAGGCTAGTCTAGAACTCACAGATCCGCCTGCCTCTGCCTCCCGAGTGCTGGGATAAAAGGAGTGTACCACCACTGCCCGGCTGCATTGGTGTTTTGCTTGCATGCATGTCTGTATGAGGGATATCCCGGAACTAGAGTTACAGACAGTTGTGAGCTGCCATGTGGGTACTGGGAATCAAACCTGGGTCCTCTGGAAGAACAGTTAGTGCTCTTAACCACTGAACCATCTCTCCAGCCCCTTTATTTCATTTTCTTAAAGACAAAAGTCTCATTGTGTAACCCAGACTGGCCTTGACCTCCCAAGCTGGGATCACATGCATGAACCTCCTTGTCAAGCAGCCAGGATGACCCCTGGGCTGCCTGCAGGCGTCCATACCAGCCCTGCCTCGCTGCTCTGGGCCCCCTTCCCTTCTGGCCACACATCCCTTTACCAGGTAGGCAGGAAGATGGGGAACCAAGGCCGGAGACACAGTGGAGAATTTAGCCCAAGGACAGATGAGGTTCAGGCTGTCCCTGTAAGGGACACTCACCTCCACTGCCTCTACCCCACCCACCCCACCCCATCCATGCCCACTGGCCATCACATCAGTAAATATCACACCACTGGACTCTGTGCTCTAGGTTGGCCCTGTCTATCAGGGTCCCTCTTCGCCCTAGCCCCAGCTATCCCTCCTCCAGGCCAACTGGTTCCCTGGCCTTGAGTCCTCCTGGCCCCTAGTGCCCCCTTGCCTAGCAGCCCACATGGCCTAGCTTCCAGGGGCTGAGTGCTTTTTCCTCATGTCCACCCAGTTGTGACCCCTGGGAGCACCCTCAGGCCCTGCACCCTCATGCTTGGGTTGTTCGGGGACTTCAGCTTTTCACATTGGTTTCCCTCAGTCCCTGTCCTCCTGAACCACCCCCCCCCCAACATACGCGCATACACAAACACAGACACACAGACACAGACACACACACACGTTTGCCTTGGCTGTCCTGGAACTCACTATGTAGACCAGGCTGGCCTCGTAGTCAAGATCCACCTGCCTCTGGCTCCTTGAGTGCCAGGATTAAAGAAGTGCACCACCACATCTTGCCAACAGGTCCTTTTTTGTTTTGTTTTGTTTTGTTTTTTCGAGACAGGGTTTCTCTGTGTAGCTTTGGGGCCTGTCCTGGCTCTGTAGACCATGCTGGCCTCGAACTCACATCCTCCTACCTCTGTCTCACAACTGCTGGCATTAAAGGCGTGCACCACCAACACCCAGCTCCAGCAGGTCTTTTTAAATCAAGTCATGCAGCTGTACAGATTGCTCCTGGATCAGGAGCTCCAGGTTAGCCTTGATTGCAAAGAGTATTTACAGACACAGGCAGCCCTCACCTCTATCCAATTCTAGAACATTCTGTCTCCTCAAAGGAAAGCGTATGTGAATGAGAGTTTATTCAATCTCATTCCCAGCCCTTGGATCCCCACACATGTATGCGCTTGTGTCTGGTTCTCTCACTGAGCCCTGTGTCCTCAAGGTTCTGCCATGCTGTTTCACGCCGGCGCCTCTCCTGTTCGTGGCTGTGTGGTACTCCTGCCTGTGGACAAAGTGTGCTGTGTACATTGGTAGACACCCATTGTTCCCTCCCTTTGTGTGCTGTGATTCACTGCTGTGGGTGCTCCTAGTTTCCCCACGAGTGTCTGGAAATGCGTTTGTGGAGTCTAACTCTAGACCAGCGCTTTGCCACTGTGAGTCTAAGAAGTTGGCTGGCTGTTCCCCAGGGCCCTCAGGCTTCAGCTCCCCACATCAGCCTCAGCCTTTGCCACTGTTGGCTTTTGAGTCTCATTTCTGTATCAGTTTATTGAGATAGGCTCTTGAGGTATAGCCAGGGCTGTTCTCACAATCCTCCTGTCTCAGCCTCTCAAGGGTGATGACAAGGATGCCCCACAATGCCTGGCTTCATTGCGCTGACTGGAATTAGCAGTTTGATCAGTGCTTGCTCAGGTCTGCAGTACAGTGCAGGGGCTTCTGGGTAGGGCTGATGCTGCCAGGGTCAATGAGAGCTGGCCGGGGACATGGGTTTGCTCTGTCTGCTGCTTCTGGGACCTTTGTCCTGGGTGGCCAAGGGTGTGAAGATCTGTGAGAACCCTGTGGGCCCATGGTCCTGACAAGATGGCCAGGGCTCTTTGTCCCTGGATGGGATCCTGCTGGCCTGGGCTCCTCAGCCTGCCTCCCAGGAGCTGACACTATGTGGCCCTCTTGTGGGATACCTTCACCTCCAACAGGAGAGGACATAGTCCCCAGGGGCACTTGTAAATGACTATAGCCCTGTGGGGAATCACACCACTGTGCTCACAATGCAAGTGTCTTCTCTCTTCCTCTCTGGCCCTGGAGTGTTCCTGACACCCCAGCTCCTTCAGGGACATCAGAAATGACCACTTGTGGCCCTAGTGTGAGGAATCTTGAGGATATGGTATGGTGAAGGGCTGGGGAGCCCTAGCTCAGTTTAAGGGAGGAATAGCCCTCAGTTCCCCTAGTCCAGTTTCTCACAGAATGCCCCCTCCAGTCCCTAGTCTCTTGTCATCCTTGCGGGGGGGGGGGCGGTACGGGGACAGAACAGCGCCCAGTGCTTCAGAATTCCTGGGGAAACGGAGGCTTTCTCTGCCCCCATGGGATGCCCCAGAGGAGTGGGGCCAGACCAGGCACTGTACCGAGAGGGTGCGCCGTTGTTGACAGCCCTTCTGGACCGATCCGCCCCCTACAGTAATTCTCCGCACTCTGCCAGTAACTGCCCTGACTTACCAGGCAGGCATCATTTCCTGAAACTCAGCCCAGCCTTAGGGGAAGTCGGGAGCTGGTGACTAACCCTCATGCAAATGGGGCCGGCAGTATCGCTGGAGCTGCTGAGCCTGCGGCCACCGTGGTCATGAGGCTGGTGCTCCCAGGCAGCTCTTCCAGGGGGACACAGCGGCCACTGCTCAGAGCCCCACACCCCGACCATGTCGCAGCTGGGCTTCTGGCTGCAGTTCGCCTCGCTCAACAAGGTAACCGGCCAGGGACCAGCAGAGCCACCCAGAGCCACCTGTGGCGCCCCTGAGCTCCCACAGGTGGCGGAACTGTGGCAATGGGAGCCCCCAGCCCTGCCCACTCTGTACTTTTCTTGGCAAGTCATGGTGAACATACCAGAGATTTTTTAAGCCAGTGATTTGGGACTCAGGTTAGTAGTTGGCATGGGGGTGACTGGGGAAGGAGCTACACAGGGGAAGGGAGTTGAGGGTGTCATTGTCAACACCTCTTCCTGGGCTAGGGCAGGACTCAGTCTCAGCCAGTTCTAGTGGGGTAGGTAGAGCCGAGAGTCCATCTTCCCTCTCGTCTCCCAGTCTAGAAGGGGTGGGGACTCCTGGATTTCTGTGGGTCCTTTCTGGCCTGGGGAGGTATCTTCTCTGTGACCTCAGAGTGGCATAGGACGATCTAGGGCTAGCTCCTGCCAGTTCTCCTCCCCCTAGCAGGCCTACCTCAAGTGCTACAGCCAGTAACCACAGTGGGGACCCTCCCAACCTCATTGTGTACCACCCAATAGATCCATGCTCTTGTCTCTAGAGATGTAGCAGGGAGGAGCTACATGGTACAGACTTCAGAGGGGCCTCCCTGGGAACCCCATCCTCAGAGCATCCTTCGGGAGAGGCCCAGGGCAACCAAGGGACCAGACATCCCATGGTGGGGGGTCACCAGTGTGGGTCTGTGCAGATTAGCTAGTGACAACTGAGAGCTGGGTCCTGGTGTGTCCTGGGGTATTGGCACTCACACATGAGCAGGGCCTGGGCACCCCAGAAGCCTTGTGTCCAGATGAAGTATTGACCCCAAGCCCATGGGTGGCTGGGCTGTGGGGAGGTAGCATCAAGATGTTTGTTCTTTACTGGCTTGCTGGTGAAAGTTTTAGAGTGATGTTGAAGGTTCCAGGTGAGGTGCTCGCCTATCACCCTAGCATTGGAGTTGGAGGTATTAAGGGTGGGGATTTGAGGTCAGCCTGAGCAACGTGAGACTAAGAAAATTAGCGTTCCAGGGTGGCACAGTGCATGCCGCAGCCCTCACTTCCCGTCCTCACGCTATCTGTGCACATCATAGAGCAAGGGGCTTCCCGCTCACACATGGTACCCTTAACAATAATGGCCTGCCATGTGTATCTAGTACCTCAGTTTCCCTCACTTCCTTTTTCTGTCCTGTGATACCTCAGGACATCAGCCATTCTGCCCCCTCAGGCTGCCTCCCTGGGCCATCCTTAACTGACAGTGTCCCCATCTTGGGTTTTGGCCACTATGTGAGTTACTGGGTTTGCTTCCCCCAGTCTCCTCCAGAGACCATCCCAGGGAAGGTGAGGACAGAATGGGCCTGAGTTGCTTCTCACCACTGGCTTTGGTGAACTGTGGTTTCGCCAGTATGAACCCTTGTGATACACTGACTTGCTAGGACTGTCAGTGGGTCAGGAGGGTGCTGGGCACACTGCTGGTCCTGGGGAGCCCTGAGACACCCAAGGGCTTCATATAACTCCCCTGCCTCCTCCCTGGGGACTTTTTCACCATACTGGAGACCAAGGGTTTCAGAGCTTGCCCCGTGCTGCCCCACCAGGGTTTAGACTGGATGCTATGCTGGGGACAGGGAGATGCAACAGGGCGCAACAGGGCTGGCTGTCCCAGCCTGCTCCCAGCCCATGATGGTAAACAGGGGTCTTGAGAGCCCATGGTGCCCTTTCCTTCCCCTGAATGCAAGCTGCCACCTTTGCATTGTTGTCCCAGGGCTCTGTGAGGTGGGGGTTGTGAGGCCCAGCCCCATAGCAACCCATGTTCGCTCCGGGCTCTCCAGGAAGCTGCCAAGTGCCCAGCCAGTCATCTCCCCTTCCCTGGGTAAAACCAGATGACCCTGGTCTGCCTCAGCCAAGGGGCTGACACTGGTAGCTGACCCTGTAGCAAATGGAGAAGGTGGGTGGTTGCTGAGGATCCACCCTAGGACCAAGACTCCTGAGTCCAAGGAGACAAGTCCTGGAGAGTAGCCTCAAAGTGGGCTGGGTAGGCTTGGGCCATACTTGGGGCTCTTTTGTCCCTCCCAACCTTGAAGCCTGGTACCCCTGTTGCCTTGTCACTTCTGCCTTCCTGTCTCCAGAGGCACAGCCGGAGACTCTAACCTTGCCTAGCAGGTTCAGGGACAAGCCCTCTGCCCAGCACAGCCCCATTCTCCTAGTACACCTCCCTGGCAGGCAGCATCCTGGAGTGTCTGCTGCAGGAGTGCTCGCTGTCAAGGCCTGAGGGTCAGGGTGTGTGAAGGGGCTCCCCACAACAGATCACCCTGGCTCTGATACAACCCCAGGTGACTTCCTGGCCTCTAGCTGTGCCAAAGAGATGTTCCCCAATGCCTGAGGGCATGTGTCGGCAGACCCCAACCCTCTGGTCACCTGCCACAGGGCACAGAGAGGCAGGGCAGCTCTGGGATGGCACCCTGGCCTCAGTCACTTGTCTGTAAAATTGGAGAGGTGGGGCATTGAAGCCCCCAACCTGCAGGGTGCTTTCAGGGTCTCTAGGTGGAGGCAGTGGCCTGGTGGCTCACACCTGTCAGCTCTGGGGGCTGAGGGAGAAGGATTGCCATGAATTTGAGGCCAGCTTGGGCTACAGAGCAAACAAACTCAGGTGTATTGAGTTTGATCCATAGTCCACATATTTCACTCATTTAAAGTGTACTTTTCTGTGGTTTTAATGTATTTGTAGCTGTGTATTTAATGGCTTCTAAAACATTCCATCCCATCAGAAGAAATCCCATCCCCTTTAGCCATCACTCCACTCATCCCCGGTCCCCGGAATCCCAGAATCCATTTGTCATCATTGGGTTCTCCTAGTCCATCATTTTCTATCATAGAGTCCACACTGTGGACTTTTGTGTCTGTTTCTCACTGAGCAGCATGTCCTCAAGGTCATTCCATGTTGTGATGTGTAGTTCATTCCTGTTCATGGCTGTGTGATATACTCCATTGTGTGGCAGAATACAGTGTCACTTGCCTGAATGCCCATACAAAGCCAGCCACTGCCTCACCCAAGCCTTCTCCTAGGACCCCTCATGCCTCGAGGACCTCTCCAATGCCTCCATCTTCTCATCCTCTGTGGATTCTCTGTCAGACATCCCCGACACACCTGACTTCGTGCATGTCGACAGCCTCAACGAAGTGTCCACAATCTGGGATGTCAGCACCACCTCAGCTACCCATGACAAGGTGAGCAGGCTCAGTCTGGTGACACAAGGGGAGCGTGTGGGGTGGGGGCTGTGGCCTGAGCTCTTTCTCAGGAGTGAAGACGGCATGCTCAGGCCTGAGTTAGAAGGGTCCTGTACCTCAGAGGCTGGAGGAACAATCTCCACAGCCCTAGAGGCCCGCCACACATCCCATGTCCCCAGACGACCCCTATTGGATCTCAGGTGCTGTGTGCCTGCTGTGCACATGGGCACATCCAAGAGAGACACGGAGCAGGCTGAGTCTGTTTCTCTTTGGTGCCTCAGTTTCTGAGCTGCAGTGTCACGTAGCCGAGACTCTGCTCGGCAGCCAAGGTTGCCCTTTAACTCCTGATCGAGTGCTGGGGTGACAGATGTTAGCCAGCGTGTCTGACTCCAAAGGCAATTTAGGTTACCAGTTCTCACCCCAAGAACTCTGCCCTCAGTGTCCCCCAGAGACATGCTGGGGGACAGACATACGTGACTGGCCTGAGTGGATGGTAGTCAGCAACCCTGCTTTGCTCCCTGCAGGGCCCAGGATGCCTCAGGGAACACCTGGCCTCCTATCCAGGGTGAGGAGATACTTAGCTGATGACTCCCTAAAACCATGAGACCCCAGAGCTCACCACAGTGAGTCAGACAGTATCTCCCAGGGGACTTTGGCTTCTGGGACTGACCTCTTCTCTCACTCCATACACTGGATGGGTTTCCACGTGGACAGCACCGCAGAACTTAGGCAGGTGACTATAGGGTACCCAGACTTCGGGGTATACAGGACACTGACCCAGAAGGCTCTTGATCAGCAGGTAGTTTTGCCCCCAGAGGACACTAATGACATGCATGGTCCCAACCTGGGGAGACCTTGGCATGGACAGAGCATCACTGAGCCTGACGTGGCCCCTAATCCTAGTGATGCAAAGAACCGCAGTCCAGGCCTTGCTGGGGTCTTCCAGATAGAAGCTTCTAGACTTTAAGAGTGTAAGTTAGGAACACTCCCAGGACTCTCCAGATGGGAGACCTTGATGCCATACAGCTCTGAGGTAAGGGCCAGTAATGCAGTTGGCACAGGGCCAGCAGGAGGACAGGCTGCCCCTCTACCTCCTGCTATGAGGAGCCAGAAGGCCTGTTTGATGCTGAGATCAAGGCCACAAGGTACTGCCCACCCCGCCCAGGGCCCCAGGCTGCTGTAGACCAAGCCCCATATCTGAAACCTAACACCCTGCACTGCCCCAGCCTGGCCTGCAGGCCGGAACATGACTCAGCCTTCCAGGAACCTCCACCAGTCTGTTTGGGTTTTTGTTAATTTAAGAAAGAAAGAAAAGGAAAAAAAAAAAAAAAAAGGAGGAGTCAGGAGGGTTGAGTGTGGACTTGTAACCTTCCCAAGCTTCCGCTGGCTTTCAACACCCCTGGCCCTGTTCCCAGCAGAGCAAGGGACATGTGATAGTGACTATCCCTGCAGTGCCCCCAGAGACTCCTGTCCTCTCTCAAGAATGCTGAGTCCCCAGTGAGCCCTGCAGGTCAAGGCTGAAGGCCTGCCTGCCATCAGGAGCTGGGAGCAGGCTTAGTGGACGTGCACAAAGCCCTGGGCTCCATCTCTGCACCATGTGAACCAGGTGCGCTGCTGTACCTGTAATCACAGCACTCAGGAGGCTCTGGCAGGAGGATTGGGATTTTAGGCTCCTTAGCTATACAGGAAGTTTGAGGCCAGCCTGGGTTGCATGACCCTTACTTTAAAAAACCAAACAAATAAAAGGGGGTGTGCTGCCATTGCAGGCTTTGTCCCCAGCACCTACATGGTGGACCCCAACTGTCTCTAACACAGTTTCAGGGAAGCCGGGCTTTCTTTTGGCCTCCACAGGCACTGCATGCATGCAGCAACTTTACATACATGATGACTAAGTCTTTAAAATCTATCCTTATGTCTACATTGGGGAATTGAGAATCAGTTTGCAAAGGAGAACCACTTCCCCTGCAATGGCTACAGACACAACTCATTGGCCAGTCCACACCATTTGTCCAGCTCAGGGTCAGCACTTGTGGCTCGTGGTACGTGCCCTGCCCCTGTTCACAAGGATGAGACTCAGGGCCATCCATCTCTCTTGTAGAGGAGTGTGGTCACAGTGTTGGGGACATTCTTACCTGATCACCCTGAGGAGGTCTTCCAGGGCCGTTCCTTAGCTACTGGGTGCATAGTTACTTCCAGGGACGCTCGCCTGGCCTGCAGTGTCTAAGTCTGCGTGCCAGGACTGCTTGACTGGCTTTTGTCTGCTACTGCCTCATGGTTCCTCTTGTGCCACACAGGGGCACAATCTGTCCTCAGCCCATCCTACCAGGGTCTGCCAGGCCCCTAAGAATGGAGCAGCCCCTCAGGATACAGGCACTGGCACAGGAGGCCATGGCTCACACCCTCCCCTGAATTCCCTACAGCTGTTCCTGCCTAGTGGGCCATTTTCAGCTCTCGAAGACCCGGTGACCTCACTGTCCAACACGCCACTTCTCATCAGCTACCAGGTAAACTTGGTGCCTGGGGTATTTCCTGGGGATTGAGACAGAGGCCCTGAAGACAGCTCCAGTGTTCAGGGCACCAGGAAGCCTGAATGCTAGGCTGCCCTGTCCATTTTACGGTTGGAAAAACTGAGAACTCTACTTAGGGGTATAGGTGGAGCCCCCCTACCACTGTGCTGGGCCCACTGTGTGTAGCATGGCTACTCTCCTTGGGGGAAGTTAGATTACTGCAAAGCAGGGCAGACCCCTGAACTATCACACCTACAGTCACACAGCCAGCCTGAGGAGGAGGAAGGAGAAGAGGAAGAGGAGGCAGAGGAACTGGGCCATGCTGAGACCTATGCCGATTATGTACCATCCAAGTGTAAGTGTCTGGACCAGGAACAGAGGGAGACACCCCTCAGAAAACAACTGTAAACCCTGAGGGCTAATGGCCCCCTTCCCACATCCGTAGTGTGGTGGCCCCAGGACCAGAGTTGTCTGTGCAGGGTGGACAGCTTGCACCCTCCTGGCCACTTCTACCCTGCTACTCATTGTGTGCCAACTCTGCTGTTTGTCCCCTTACCAGCTAAGATTGGGAAACAGCATCCAGACCGCGTGGTGGAGACCAGTACACTGTCCAGCGTTCCTCCCCCAGACATAACCTACACCCTGGCACTACCCACCTCAGACAATGGGACCCTGTCTGCTCTGCAGCTGGAAGCCATCACCTATGCCTGCCAGGTAGCCAGCCCCGTCTCCCCCACCTCCCCCAGCCCCTACCAGGCCTCCCAGACCTGACCCACCTCTGTTCACCCACAGCAACATGAGGTCCTGCTGCCCAGTGGGCAGCGCGCTGGTTTCCTGATCGGGGATGGAGCCGGCGTGGGCAAAGGCCGCACAGTGGCTGGTATCATCATGGAGAACTACCTGCGGGGCCGGAAGAAGGCTCTGTGGTAGGTGCCTGTCTGGCCTAAGGAAGCGGGTGGGTGGGACAGGGTGCAGCAGGCAGTGGTGCACCTGACCAGGCCTCTCTCCAGGTTCAGTGCCTCCAATGACCTCAAGTATGATGCAGAACGGGACCTGAGAGACATTGAGGCCCCAGGCATCGCAGTGCACGCACTGAGCAAGGTAGGTAGGCCTTGGGTGGTCAGCTGACTCCATCCCCTTTACTACAGAAGACACTGAAGGAGGGGAGTCCCTGCATACATGCCCATGTCTGAACCTGTGTCTGCAGATCAAGTATGGTGACAACACTACCTCAGAGGGTGTCCTCTTTGCCACCTACTCTGCCCTGATTGGAGAAAGCCAGGCAGGTGGGCAGCACCGCACACGCCTCCGTCAGATCCTGCAGTGGTGCGGCGAGGGCTTTGATGGTGTGGTATCCTGTAGCCAAGGGCGAATGGATGGACAGATGCGCATGGGGAAGGGAGGGGAACAAAGCAAGACTGAGGCCGTGGTGTGCACTGACCAGCGGCTGGGAGTTCATCATCAAACGAAGTCTGGTCTTCACCCCAGCCTGGCACGGCTCCTTCAGAGCTGTTCTGATATTGGGTGCTGAGCATAGGACAGAACCTGCAAGCCATCTTTCCTCCCAGGCTTCCTGATCTGGTTCTCACAAGCCTGTAGGCAACTGGATTCCCTATAGTGTTAGGCGCCCCGGCTGACAGTGTGGGATAGAGCTTGTCCATGTGGGGCTCCTCAGTGTGGGTAGCCCACAGGACCCCGGGCACAGTGTATGCCTATAGTGACACTGGCCCTACAGGTATGTGCCAGGGGTGGTGGCCCTGAGGCCAACTGGGTCCGTGCTCCTGTGGCAAGTCTCTCTCCAGCATGCGTTCTTTCTGTCCTCCTCTTCTTGGTATTATGGTTACCATGTAGTCTTAAGTTGGCACCTCTGTGTTACCAGAGGGGCACACACACACCCCCTTTGGCGCATTGTTTTTTTTTTTTTAGACAGAGTCTCCCTCAGCAGGGACTGCCTTGGCAGGCAGGAGGTGCTAGGCCTGGCTTATGTAGACTGAGGATGAACTGAAAGCTTCCTGCCCTCTAAGCAAGCCAGCCTCCTGCCTCCAGCGCCTCTCTAACATCCTGCTTAGTGTGCAGTGTGCGCTCCTCAGACGCCCAGCCCACACACACCTCTCAGTTGACAGACACCACCACTCCTGTGCCTCTGGTGCATTGTGGGGTATTTCACTGCGGACACCTTCCATCCTTCTGGAACATTCCTTAACCCAACATATCCTAGATTGTGTTTGACGAGTGCCACAAAGCCAAGAATGCCAGCTCCACCAAGATGGGCAAGGCCGTGCTGGACCTGCAGAGCCAGCTGCCCCAGGCCAGGGTGGTGTATGCCAGCGCCACAGGTGGGATGGGGCAGCAGCTGGCCTGGGTGGGCGATCGCCATCCCATGTGTGGCCTCTGGTAGTGCTGTCACTGACACAGGACAGCTGTGCAGAGGACTTTGATCTGTATCATTTCTACTTTGCACCTGGGGCAAATAGGGAGCTTGCTGTCCCCAAGCCTCACTTCCCTTTGCTGGTGGGCTCAGGCTGATCTTGAGGGTCCCCTAACATGTTCCCTAGAACTTTAGTTCTCCCTTGGCCCCTCACACCTCTCTGGGGCCATGGCACTGCACTTCATTCAGCCTCCATACGACCCATGCCACTTCCCAGCTGTGTCGAGTTGCTGACCTCAGTTCCCTGCTTCCAAGTGTAGGTGCCTCCGAGCCCCGCAACATGATCTACATGAGCCGCCTGGGTATCTGGGGTGAGGGCACACCCTTCCGGACCTTTGAGGAGTTCCTGCATGCCATTGAGAAGAGGTGAGCCCCCGATCTGCTTGTGGCACTTGTGGGGTGGCTGTACCTGCCAGGTATGCCCAGGGCCCTTAAAACATGCAACCCATCCTGTCTCTCCCTGGTACCTCCTGTCCCCTCAGAAAGACGAGCCCCTCTCATGAGTCTTCTGCTCTGCTCCCCTCTGGCCACACAAGTCTCTCCAGGCCCAGCCTCATGCCTTCTTCATGGCCACAGGGCCTCTGCATATGTGGTGTGTTCTACCTCCTGGCTCTTTCCTATCTGCGATGTCTGTCCTGTCCCTAGTGGGACACAGTGCTCAGAGGTCCTGTCTGTCTGCAGGGGAGTGGGCGCCATGGAGATTGTGGCCATGGACATGAAGGTCAGTGGCATGTACATTGCACGCCAGCTCAGCTTTTCAGGGGTCACCTTCCGCATTGAGGAGATCCCGCTGTCCCCCGCCTTCGAGCAGGTCTATAATCGGGCGGCCCGACTGGTAAGCTGGGGCAATTGTCTGCAGGGGCCCCGTTCCTCCTCCCGCACCCGTGTTGCAGTTATACCACCCCAAACATGCTGTGCATCTCTATAGTAGAGAGCAGGTGCTTTCTGGAGCCCAGCATCTTCACTGGTCCAGCTGGGGCAATTCTTTACTTCTTTTTCACTTTGACTTTTGTTTTGTCTCTTGAGACAGGGTTTCTCTATGTAGCACTGGCTGTCCTGGCACTCGCTCTATAGACCAGGCTGGTCTCGAACTTACAGAGATCCACCTGCCTCTGTCTCCCAAGTGCTGGGATTAAAGGGCCACCACCGCCCAGCTGAGACTGTTTTTTTAATGATTTATTTTTATGTGCATTTGGCATTTTGCCTGCATGTCTGTGTGAGAATGTCCAGTACCCTGGAACTGGAGCTACAGACAGTTGTGAGCTGCCATGTGGATGCTGGGAATTGAATCTGGGTCCTCTGGAAGAACAGCCAGTACTCTTAACCACTAAGTCATCTCTCCAGCCCCTATCACTTTTACTTTTATTTCTAAGACTGTCCTGTCTTACTGTAGCTCAACTGGACTCAAACTCCTGGCAATCCTCCTGCCTCAGCCGCTCATGTGGCTGTACCAGAACACCTAGCTTTTCATGAAGGATATGCCACTGTGATACCTTGACATTGGCAGACCTGCCCCCATGTCCCAAGCATGTTGCCTAGATGATGATATGGAGCCAGTGGCCAGGTCCAGCCTCCCTGTGGTAGTAGGCCCTGCATGGATAGGTTCCTGTTCCCACACTGGCTCAACCGTGGGCCCACTCTGCCGCTCCCACCTCACTTTACAAAACCACCCTCAGCCTGTCCAGTGTGTTCAAGGCCACAAAATAGGAAAGAACAGACTGGCTGTGTTGGCACACTACAGTCAGCCATGCACTGGGGAGGGAGGCCTGGGCCAGCCTGGGCTACATAGGCAAACCCTGTCTCACAACATAACAAAACAAAAGGGCAAATGTATGGTCCTCGAAGAGCCATGCTGAGACCCGCCCTTTGGGAATCAACAGGGACATCTGTGTTACCTGACCCTGTGGCCTCCAGGAAACATGCTTGATTCTCGAGGCCCAGCAGGTCCCTGAGACAGTACTGTCCCCAGAGAACCCTAGATAATATCATAGGACAAGTGTGGCTGTACTGGCTGGGATGGGGGTGGGGCTCCTGGCAGGAAGTGTGTGGAAGTCAGGGACACTGCTCAGGACCTTGCAAAGCCTGGGATGAACCACAGAGGTTGATTGGACCTAGTGTCCATGGTGCCCAGGGGGCCTTGATTTCACCTGCTCTGTAGAAACTCTTAACAGTGGGTGTGGGATACATGCCTGTCATCCCATTACTTGGGAGGTAGAGGCAGGAGGATCAGAAATCAGGTTATTGTTGGTTGCATGTCCAACTCAAAGCCAGCCTAGGATACATGAAACCCTGCCTCCTGAACCCCCCTCCCCAATGAGAGGCTTTAAATTGAACACAGGACACATATCTATCTCTCAGTGCTCAGGAAGCAAGGGGATCAGGGCCAGCCTAGGCTACATGAGATTCTTTTTTGTTTCTTTGATTGGTTGGTTTTATAGATAGGGTTTCTCTGGCTATCCTGGAACTAACTCTGTAGACTGGGCTGGCCTCAAACTCAGAGATCCACCTGTCTCTGCCTCCTGAGTGCTGGCATTAAAGGTGTGGGCCACCACCACTGGCAACTACATGAGGTTCTTAATCAAATAACAAAAGCAGCCCTCTCACAGCCCCGTGCTTTATTTTGAATAATTGTTTGACAGCTTTGTATGTGAATGTGGTTATGTTTTGATCATATTTACCCCTGCCTTGTGTCTTGGCTGTGACACCCTCACTGTACACCTTTGGTTGTTGCCTTTTACCGCCCCCTACCCTGCCTGTCCCCATAGCCCCTGCCTAAATCTGGCTGGCGGGCTCAGCACAGGCCTTGCTCTTGCAGTGGGCCGAAGCCCTGAGCTTGTTCCAGCAGGCAGCTGACTGGATTGGCCTGGAGTCTCGAAAGTCCCTGTGGGGTCAGTTCTGGTCAGCACACCAGCGCTTCTTCAAGTACCTGTGCATTGCAGCAAAGGTGCAGCGGCTGGTGGAGCTGGCCAAGCAGGAGCTGAGCCAGGACAAGGTGAGCACCAAGGCCAGCCTTGTGGGAATGGCCCTGATACCTGATGCCTGCCCTCGTAGTCTGGGGTGGTGGGATGCTAGGAGGCCAGGCAGGTTCTCCAGGGCACTTGATATGATGGGACAGTCACCCTGGAGCCTGGCTCAGACATTCCATCCCTGCAGTGTGTGGTCATCGGGCTGCAGTCCACAGGGGAGGCGCGCACCCGCGAGGTACTGGACGAGAATGAGGGCCGCCTGGACTGCTTTGTCTCTGCTGCAGAGTGAGTAACGCCAGTGATGGGACAGGGCAGCCTTTGATGTTGACTCCCTGGTGTCCCACCTTGCTGTGCTGGTGTTGCCCTTGCCTCTCAGCCACCCAGGGGCAGGCAGGACTAGACAGGAATCTTGTGGGTGGCCCCTGGATCTGGGGGGCACAAGATTGAGAACCTCGGGTCTCAACAGGAGACTTTTGGAATCTGTCCACACATAGGTAGTGTCATTTCAACACCCATGAATGGGGTTCTCAGGCCTGGCACTGTGGCCCCCACAGGCCTACACATCCCTCTCAGGACACCTCAGTCCACCCCAGTGAGGCTCCCTCCTCCTGGGACCAGTGTGTCCCATCACCCTCTCCTTGAAGCTGCATGACCATGGCCCCGAACTGAGTACCCTTCTCCTTGCAGAGGTGTCTTCCTGTCCCTGATTCAGAAGCACTTCCCTTCCACCAGGAAGAGGCGTGACCGGGGAGGCGGGAAGAGGAAAAGTAAGCCCAGCAAGCTCCCCCTGGCTTTGACCGCGCCACTCCCCATCCCACTAAAGAGCTTCCTACAGGCTGCCCCTATTCTAGTGTCCTGTACCAACCAGCTGGGAGTTTGCACGGACATCCAAGGCAGTTGCAAGTGTGTTGAGCCGGCCATTTCCCTGCAGGGCACTCAGAGAAGCAAAAATCTGGGGCAAGAACCCAGCAGCTCCAACCTCAGGCCCCCTGGCCTGTGCAGCCAGCCCCCAGTAGCCAAGGCCCTGGGGACTCCAGTGTCACCACAGACCCAAGTTCTAGCCCTACTTGCTGGCAGGAGGGCAGCCTCTGGGCACTGCCCAGCCCATGCTTCTCATCTGTGTACATGTTTATTGTGAGGACAGGATTGTGCCCAGAGAGCACAGGCTAAGACATGTGGTCACCTTACCTTCCAGTTCACACATTTCCAGAGCCACACTAAGAGAAGCCAAATAATTCACCTGCACGCACACAGCCAAGTATGAAGGACAGTGCAGGCTCCTCCACTCCCAAGTCCACGAGACATCCATAGACCCTCTTAACCTCCTGGCAGCCTACAGCACTGACACATGAGGTCCCTGGACTTGTCCTTTGAGGAGGTTCTGACACCCTGTGAGCCCCTTGCCTACCTGTGGAGTCCAGCCATGAAGCCAGCCAGGGCTGAGGTTGGGGACATAAGTGTCTCAGTTCACCTCACCTGCCCAGAAGTGGGGCTGGGTCTCCCTGGAGAGAACACAAGACACATAGGAACAGCATAAAACCTGCCCAGTCCCAGACAGACCCCCAGGTCCCTCCCTCAATGCCTCGTTCTCTTTGCCCTGACACTCCAGCTTCACCCACTTGTACAGCTTCCCCGCCCCACCAGCTGACCCATGACTCCTCCCTGCAGGGCGGCCTCGGGGTCGTGGCATCAAGGCTCCCAGACTGGCACTGGAGGCATCGGGAGTTATCCGAATCAGTGACGGCAGCAGCACAGACTCGGATGCTGGCCTGGATAGTGACTTCAATTCATCCCCAGAGTCGCTGCTAGATGACGATGTGGTCATCGTGGATGCCCCCATGCTCCCCACAGATGACCGAGGTAAGCCTGTCATCCAGCCATACTCCACAGAGCAGACACAGCCACATGAAGTCCTTTCCCCAACTCACACCCATGTTACAGATGGGGAAACTGAGGCTCACAGCCAAGGTCAGGGCCATGCTATCAAACACAGGAGAGTGACTCTTGTCATGCCTGGCCTCCACTACCCTGCTGTGACTCTCATCCTGGCCCTGACACTCTCCCCCACCCCCAGGTCCCCTGTACCCACTTCAGAGAGACCTGCAGGGCCCTGGTGTCCTTGAACGGGTGGAACGGCTGAAACAGGGCCTACTGGCCAAGGTGCGCACACTTGGCCGGGAACTGCCTGTGAACACGTTGGACCAGCTCATCCACCAGCTTGGGGGTCCCGAGTGTGTGGCTGAGGTGAGCTTGGTAGTCCATAGATGGCTCTGAGGGACCTGTATGTCAGCCCCTGGGGACAGAGGTGGAGCCTGGCTGCAGAGAGGAGCCTCCCCACTTTCAGCCAGCTGCACAGCCACGTTTCAGGCTAGCCTGAGCTACATGAGAGATGGTCTTATTAGCAGATAAGAGTACTGTGGCTCCTCAGGTGGACCTGAGGACTGCTGTGCATGCAGGTGTGCATGCAGACATGTGTGTCCATGTATGTATGTATTATGTATGTATTATGTATGTATGTATATATGGACACACAGACACATAAAATAAAAATAAGCATTTTCTAAAAAGAAAGCAAAAAAAGACCAGTAGTGGCAGGAACCCTCATGGCTGTTAAGGCCACACTGGAAACCAAGTCCCTGCACAGAGCCCCAGTAGAGCCGCCTTGTACCTCAAATGGACACAGTGCACTGGGCTCCTGGGCCACCACACTGACAGCCAGTGGGGCTCCTTTCTCCCCCAACCACAGATGACTGGCAGGAAAGGCCGTGTGGTATCCAGGCCTGATGGGTCAGTGGTCTTTGAGTCCAGAGCAGAACAGGGCCTGTCCATCGACCATGTGAACCTCAGGGAAAAACAGCGCTTCATGAGCGGCGAGAAGGTGGGGCCTGGTGCGGGACAGCGAGGGGCCAGGGGCTGTGGGGAGCTTCAACAGGGTTCTTCAAGGGAATGGCTGCAAGGTGGGGGCAGGTGTGTGCCCCTGCACTCCTGAAGGGAATAGCCTGGGGACCCAGAGCTGAACAGTGAAGAGGATGGCCCCCAACACCCTGTCCCGTCCCACACCCACCTCCAGCTTGTAGCCATCATCTCTGAGGCCTCCAGCTCAGGAGTCTCCCTCCAAGCCGACCGCAGGGTCCAGAATCAGCGACGCCGGGTACACATGACTCTGGAGCTGCCTTGGAGCGCAGACCGCGCCATTCAGCAGTTTGGTGAGGGCCCTAGCCCCGCCCCAGGTTATCTCTTCTCCAAGACCCCTCATTCCAGTCTCTTAGAGCCTTTTTGGCCTCAGGCCGCACCCACAGGTCCAACCAGGTCTCAGCGCCCGAGTATGTCTTCCTCATCTCAGAGCTGGCTGGGGAGCGCAGGTTCGCTTCCATCGTGGCCAAGCGGCTGGAGAGCCTGGTGAGCTGGTGGGGCGTGGGGGCAGGGCCTTGGGTGGGCCAGGGAATGCTGGAGTCTGAACCACAAATGGTCTTAGGGTGCCCTGACCCATGGAGATCGCCGGGCCACCGAGTCCCGAGACCTGAGCAAGTACAACTTCGAGAATAAGGTAAGTAGAGGGCAGGCAGTGGTGGGGAGGCTGCCGTACATGGGGAGGCCACGCTCTACCCCGCCCCACTCATGCTGCCTGCCCCACAGTACGGCACCCGTGCTCTCAGCCGTGTCCTTAGCACGATCCTGGGCCAGACGGACAACAGGGTGCCTCTGCCCCAGGGCTACCCGGGAGGAGATGCCGCCTTCTTCCGGGGTAAGCTTGGGCTTGTGAGTCTTTCTGGGAGCATGGGGACTACAGCAGGGCTGGTTCCATCAGGATTTGGGGACTGGGTGTATGGGCAGGCTTCTAGGGAAATGGTTTGGCAGGGTTGGCTCCTGGGATCCCAGGATCAGCATCTGCTTTTCCCTCGCAGATATGAAACAGGGTCTGCTGTCTGTGGGCATTGGCGGCCGGGAGTCTCGCACTGGCTGCTTGGATGTGGAGAAGGGTGAGTCCCGGGAAGTCACTGGAAGGTGGTGATGCAGGGGCCTCTGGGAGGGTGACAGCAGTAATCTGAGACACAGCTCCGCCCATAGACTGCTCCATCACCAAGTTCCTGAACCGCATCCTGGGGCTGGAGGTGCACAAGCAGAACGCCCTGTTCCAGTATTTCTCCGATACTTTCGACCACCTCATTGAAATAGACAAGAAGGAAGGCAGATATGACATGGGCATTCTGGGTAAGCTTCTGGGCAGTCATGCCGGGATCCATCTGAGTGAGGCCCTGGTGGGATCCAGGGGCCAATGCATCATATATGAGGCCACTATTGAGAGAGGACAGACAAGGGCCAGAGAGTGGTCCAAGCTGCTGTCATTGTAACAACCTGGTCACCTGGGAAGATCACACTTGAGACACAAACCGTGCAGTTAGCTCCCCCCCTCCCCCGCCCCCCAAATCTTAGGAAGCCTATGTCTTTGTGTCAGCTGCAGTGAGAGTCAGGCTGGTCTGCATGCCCGCTGCATGTTGCATTCACCTGCCACAGTCCTTGTTGCTACTGTAAAGCTAAGGTGTTAGACCCTGAAGCGAATGGGCATTTGTAAGTGTCACAGTGGCATTTGCCTGTCCACCCAACACTGGTAGAGGCAGAATTAGAAAGTCAGGGTCCTCCACTACATAATGATTTCAGGGCCGGCCTGAGCTGCTTGAGATCCAGACTCAAGGCAATCAAAATAGAGGCTAGAGAGAGTGTGACAGGCAAAAGCACTTGCTGGCCTTCCAGAGGACAGTCAAATTCTCAACCCCACCCCATCCACGCCACAACTGCCTGTAACTCCAGCTACAGGGACTCTCACGCCCTGGATTTAAAAAATCTTCTTAAAAGGAAGACATCCTTGCCAACAGATACAGTCCCTCTGGGCAGCTGTGCAGGACACTGGGTACCCTAGACCAGAGGGTTCCCTGCCACCCACCCACAGGACTGGTCTCCAGGCTTTGGTTCCTCTGTCCACTCATGGGGTCACCTCTCGGTATATCAGAGAATGACTCCCTCAGCCTGGTCTCTGACCACCTACCTTCTCCTCAGACCTGGCCCCTGGCATCAACGAGATCCATGAAGAAAGCCAGCAGGTGTTCCTTGCACCTGGGCATCCACAGGATGGGCAGGTGGTCTTCTACAAGGTGAGCAGGGAACCAGCCAGCCCCAGCCCTGGCTTCAGCCCCCTGAACCTGCTAACACCCCCACTCGTCCTGGCAGATTAGCGTGGACCGTGGTATGAAATGGGAAGAAGCATTCACCAGGTCTCTGGAGCTGAAAGGTCCCTATGACGGCTTCTACCTCTCCTACAAGGTGAGTAGGCTCACTCCCGGTAGGTGCTCTGCCAGCCACCTGCCCAGAGACCCTGCTGGCCATCTGCCTCACCACTCTGGGGCCCTAGGTACGAGGCAGCAAGACGAGCTGCCTCCTGGCAGAACAGAGCCGCGGCGAGTATTTCACTGTGTACAAGCCGAACATCGGCCGCCAGAGCCAACTGGAGACCCTGGACAGCCTGTGCCGCAAGTTCCACCGGGTATGGAAGGACCTACTGTCCCATTTTGGCTGAGAATACCTGGGGAGTCCCTGAGCCTCAGTTTCCCTGCTGACATACGGCCTGCCTCCCCAGGTCACTGCGGATGAGGCCCGGGAGCCCTGGGAGAGCAGCTATGCCCTGTCGCTGGAGCATTGTAGCCACACCACCTGGTGAGGCCTGGGAGGGAAGCCACTCGGAGAGGGCGGAGCCGGGCGCCCAGTGTCCCAGGGTTTTGTGGGCTGGAAAGTGCACACTGCAAGCTGACCAGCGGTCCCCTGGTACAGGAACCAGCGCTGCCGACTGGCACAGGAGGGCAAGGGCTGCGCCCAGGGCCTGCGCCTCCGCCATCACTATATGCTGTGCGGGGCGCTGCTGCGCGTGTGGGGCCGCATCGCCGCCGTCATGGCGGATGTCAGCAGCAGCAGCTACCTACAGATCGTGCGCCTCAAGACCAAGGACAAGAAGAAGCAAGTGGGTGAGTGGAGCGGCGGGCGGGCACGGGGTTCCCAGAAACAGGGTTCCCAGGTGTGGTCCCCGACAGGACCTGACTGCGTGTCTGCACCGCCAGGCATCAAGATCCCCGAGGGCTGCGTTCACCGCGTACTGCAGGAGCTGCAGCTGATGGATGCCGAGGTGAAGCGCCGCAGCAACCAGGGGCTGGCGGCGCGCCCACCCACTCCACGCGCGATCGCGCTTCCCTGCGGTCCTGGTGAGGTGCTGGACTTGACCTACAGTCCCCCAGCCGAGGCTTTCCCGCCGCCTCCACGCTTCGCCTTCCCTTCGCTGCCGCTCCCAGACCCCAGCTCTCTGATGCTGGGTGCCAGAGACCCCTCAACCACCCCCGCGGAGCTAGCGCACCAGGGCTGTGACATCAATTTCAGGGAAGTGTTGGAGGACATGCTGCGCTCCCTACGCGCGGGGCCCACTGAGCCCCCCGCGCCTCTGGTGGGCATGGGAGGCGGGGGCACAGAGCGGCAAAGCGTCATCCACTTCAGCCCGCCCTTCCCGAACTCGTAGGCAGCCACAGTGGTCCCTGGATTACAACTGCCCGGTGGGCAGCAAGGCCCACCGGCTCCTCTGCCATCAGAGAGGTCCCCACAACTACTGAGGGCACCCGGCGGCAGTGCCTTCCCCGACAACCAGCCTTGTGTGGGTCCTGTGTGCCTCCCCCGCGCTGCTCCAGCCACCCATGGGGTTTGGTAGCCCCAGAGAGCTGGTAACTCAGGAAATCAGGTGCTGAGGCCCCGCTGTCTATGGGGGTTCCACGGGGCAGACCCCGTTAATATATGCAATCCCCTGCTCCCTAAATTATTGCACCCGCCCCTTCCCTGCCCCGGAATCCGTGGGTAACCGGCGGGCCCTGGTTTCTATGTATTTATAATGAACTCTGGTGTACATATGTAAAGGTCTTTTTTAAAATATATGTGCCTTTTGCCTACTTCCCAGTGTGCTGCGAGACCTGAGGGTTAGCTGGTGGGAACAAGCTGGGGAGATGGAATTCACCCAGTAGCAGTAGCTACTGCAGTTGGGGCTGACTATCTGGGTTCCCCCAGCCTTGCAGAGTTGGGGAGGAGCGGGTCCTTAGGAAGGATGGCAGGGATGACCGAGGGAGGTGGCCATCTGTCAGCACTTAGTCCGGCAGCACAAAGCTGGCAGCCCCACAGGAAGAAAGGAAGCCATGGGCAAGTAGTCAAGGACTAGTCCAGCAGAGAGCCTCTAGGACTCCCAGACCCACTGATGCCACCACACTGGGCAGACTCAATCACACCCACTGTAGGTGGTCCCCAGATGGCCACTCTGTTCAAGTCACCCACAACCCTCACAGAGAACTCGGGACAGCTTACACATGTGTACGTACACACGTGTACGTACACACATGTACACACACCTCAGCCCAGGAGGCTTCCTAGCAGATCACCATCGTCCTAGGAACAGCCCTGCAGAACAGCCCTGCCCATACTCAGGTCATTCCCACTGGCCTGAGCAGAGCCTCAGGGATTACCAGGGAACTGTGACCAGCTGACCCAGATCGTAACCTGCAGAGTCCTGGGGCATAGGCAGGGCCCTCTAATCCCCAGTGTGCTCGCTCAATTCCTGACATCAGAATACAGCACATTTCTACATTTTATTCCCACAAGGCAGCCAGGTGAAGCTCGAGCCCGGGGCCACAGGCCTCTGAACCTTCCTCCGGCAAGGATGCACGCCAGGTCCTCGGGACTGCCCCACCAGCAGGCTGGTTTTCAGGCAGACCGTCATGAGTGCCGGGGTGGAAGGCTCCAGGGGTCACATGGCAGGGGGGCTCGGTGGGGGCACACTCTTGTAGGGCTAGAGATAGCACGGCAGGTCCTTCTCTATCACCTATGGGGAAACAAGGTCAGACTTGCCCCCTTAACAACCACACCCCCCCATACCCAGGCTGCATCTCTCAAGGCACTTACCAGGGGCTCTTCCATGGGACCGTAGCGCTTCATCACGCAGCCATTCTTGTCGATGAGAAACTGTGGAACAGAGAACATGATGACAGGGTATAGGGGAGTTGGACCACCCCCCAACTCTTAGTACATCACTTAGTACTCAGTACATCACTCTTACCTTGGTGAAGTTCCATTTGATGGCGCTGTAAGAGAGAGAGAGAGAGAGAGAGAGAGAGAGAGGAAAAAGAGGGCTTAGGAGTAGTGCTTGCCAGGACATGGGTGTGCACACCTTTAACCCCAGCACTCAGCAGGTAGAGGCAGGGGTCCAACTCCCATCACCCATGTCGTAATGGCTCACAAGTCTGTGACTCCAGTTCAGGGAATCACAGGCCCTCTTCTGACCTCTGAGGGCATCAGGCATATAGTTCACAGACACACAGGCAGACAACACCCATACATAAAATGAAAATAATCTGGGGAGGAGAGAGGGTGGGGTGGATCACTGAGGGACTTTAAGAGGGACCCCAGCCCCCAGCATCCACATGGTGGCTACAGCCTACCAAGCCCCTGTAACTGCAGCCCTGGGAGACTCAATGCCATCCTCTGGCTCCTGCATGCACTACATCCAGGTGGTGCACAAATACACTTAGGCAAAGCACACATACACATAAAACACAAATAAATCTGAGCCTAGGCCAGGTGGTGCACACCTTTAATCCCAGCACTTTGGAGGCAGGGCAGGCGGATCTCTTTGAGTTTCAGGCCAGCTAGAACTACTCAGTGAGACCCTGCCTCAAAACAAACCAAAAAGTTGACACTAACTCCCACCCTGATCCAGAGCCATCTGATTGCCCCCTGTCCATACCCCCAGGACAACTCACTTTCCCAGCATGCCCCTGCCCTTGGGCTGGACTTTCATCCATTTCCACAGTGGGTGGGCATCGTCCCCATTTACACAGATCTTGCTGTACATGTCAAACTTGACATCGTAGCTGGCTGCAAACTCCTTGATTTCTTGATTAGTTCCTGGTTCCTATGGGTAGCAATACGTTGACTGGTAAGGTGCACGACGGTGCACACAGAGAAATAGACAGACAGACAGACAGACAGACAGACAGACAGACACACACACACACACACACACACACACACACACACACACGATATTGAACGTCCCCCACTTCGGCCATTGCCTGGGGACAGCCACGCACCTGCTTCCCGAACTGGTTGCAGGGGAAGGCCAGGATTCGTAAACCACACTCAGCATATCGGGCATGCAGATCGACTAGCTGAGTGTAGTTTACGTCGGTTTTGCCTCATTGCGAGGCCACGTTGGTGACGATGCACACGCAACCCCTGGGAGGGAATGAGGTCACGGTCAGAGGAGCCCCTTTTTCAGACTGGCCTTGCACCACCCACATAACCAGGCACCCACTTGTACTTATCCAGGCAAATCATGTGACCGTCGATGTCCCTGGCTGCGAATTCGTGCATGGAGCGCGCACAGCGCCAATCATCACGGGATGCGCACTGTAAAACAGGGAAACAGTGTTCTGCCCCTCCTCCAGGGGGAGAGAGTCAGTCCCTTACTAAGGAAAACAATGCCCTGGGGCTGGGGAGTCAAGGCTCCTCCCTATTCAGTACTCTGCCCCCTTCAGGTCATCCTGAAAGGAGCTGGTGGCCTAGAAGATGCTGCCAGGGAAGGGGACGTTAAGGGTTCCCCTGGTCGCACACCAAGCCCAGGAGCTCGGCGCAGCTGCTGCCTTGGGAACGCCTGGGAGTGAAGGGCCCGAGAGTCGGATCTGCCCGGCGAGGGCGTGCCCTCCTGCGGCGGCACACGCGAGCATTCCTCCTCCTTCGACGTCTCGGGCGCTTCCGAGGACTTCGGCATCGAGGTTTACGTCTTCGCCGGCCTCCCGGGGACCCGCCACGATGCCTGCGGCGTCCCGGGTGGCCGGCGGCCGCGCGGCCCATACCTGGTCGTCTGTGCGTCCGGAGCGCAGCGCGGGGACAAAGAGCCGGTAGCCAGGGTGCTGCCGATTGTGACGTACCAGGCCGGGCGGGGCGCGGGACCAAGCAGAAGCCGCTATGGTGACCCCGACATGGGTTCCCACCCCCAGGGACCCTCGCCCGGCCAGGCCTGACCTTGTTCTGTCCCGGGGGATGCCTGCCGGAGTCCGCTTTCCCACCTGGGTGGCCCCTTGTCTAACAGACCGCACGACCCCGGATCTCCACTCTGGACACGGTCACCCGGTCCCGGGCCCTGCCCACACCCACAATCGCGGACAGGTCGCTGTGACCGCAGTCCCCCGGTCCCCGATGAGCTCGCTCACCATGGTGCCTGCCAGGCCAGGCGCAGCCAGAGCCCCGCACAGCAGTGCTGGTTTCAGCAAGCGGCTCAGACGGGCCCAGCTCATCGCGGCGGCCGGAGCCAGAGCTCCTCCCTTCACGCAGCCGGCCAATGGAGGTGCGATGCAGAGTCTGGCTTGCCCGCCTTCGGCCACGCCCACTGACGTCTCTTATCTGTAGGGTGCGCCTGCGTTGAAGACGCGCGGCCCCAGCAGCCAATGGGAGGCCGGAATGAAGAGATGGCGTGGGTAGGGTGGGGCTTGCGGGTTTGTTGGTGTCAGCAACTGCGCGTGCTCAGCTGTGAGAAAGGCGGGGGGCGGGGGGGGACCCGAGCCCGGTACGCGCGCGCAGTGCGCGTTGGCGAGCTATGGCCAGTTACTTAAACGCGAGGTTCCCTGCGGCAAGCCAGGGCGCCAGGGCGCCTAGAGAAACCCCTGGGCATGGGAAGTGAGGCAGAGCCACCCTGTAAACTGCCCCTTTGACCACAGGAGCTTCCTGCCTCTACAGGAGGCTATCCTGGAGCCTCCTGAGAGCTGGGGTCGCGGGTGTGTGCCGCTCCCACGCCCCCTCTGTGCTTCTTCAGAGCTGGTGCCAGGTAGTCCACACTATCCTGGAGCTCACGGTGTAGCCAGGACAGCCTTACTCCCGATCCTCCTGCCGCCGCCTCCTCAGACCTGGGAGGACAGATAAGCACAGCCTTGCAGTGAGTGCTGAGGAAGGAAGCGGGCGGGAGAGCGCCAAGTGAGAGCTCTCAACCCGAACTCAGCTTCCCTCCTCGGCTGAACTCAGGCAGCTTGGAACTCAGCAATCCTCCTGCCGTAGACTCCTGAGTGCTAGGGGAACAGGCCTATGACACCAGGCTCAATCCTGTCCCCTATAGATGCCGAGGGAGGACTGTGTTTACTGAACCATGTGTAGATGGATTTGAGGGGGTGTGGCAAGAGAGCTCGCTGAGTAACGAGATTGTCTACAAACAACACAAAGAGCTCATTCAATTCCCAGCACCCTGTAAGTCGGTGCCATGGATGCATTTGTAATCCCTGGTGAAAGTGTTCAGGCATTATACTGGCAGAATGCCCTCAAGCAGTACCTGGTCAGCTCAGGTGCAAAGGACCCCTTTAAAATAAAGACCTCTACCCACTGTTGCTCTCTTTCTGCTCGCCTCTGCTCTTCTCTTTCTCGCTCCTCTATTTCCCTCTCCATTTCTCTCTTTCCCGCTGTTCCCTTGGGGCAGAAAGGAATTTTCCTGTCTCTCCTGTCCTCTGTCTCTGTGTCTGTTTACCTCTGTTCTCCCCCTCTTTCCCTTTCTAATAAAAGTTCTCACTTAAGTTCTGTCTGCCTGGCATGTTTGTCCCCCCCACCAACCATGGGATCCGCCAAGGTGGCCCTCAAGCTTTATCATAAAACACCTGAGGCATAATCAAGACAGTCAAATGCTTGGGGTCAGTGAGAGAACCTGCCTCAAAACGAAGATGGATACAGGCATGGCGGCCACATCCTTAACCCTTGGAAGCAGAAACCAGCCTGGTTTACAGAGCAAGTTCCAGGTCAGCCAGAGCTACACAGTGAACCCTGTTTCAAAAAACAAGGTGATAGGAGATTAAGGAAGACCAACTTGTCTTCCACACATAAACACAGTTACTGTGTGAGCTCAGAGGTTCCTACACATACAGAAGCAGCCAGGGGTCTTGAGGGCCTGTGTGAGAAAGCAAAGGCCCCACAGTTCCTTGCCCCACACAAGCCAGCACTGTTGTCCCTTTGCCCTCCTGGTGTGGAGGGCCTTGTACACACCGGTGTGGCTCATGAAATTCTTCAGCACAGCTGCTTGTCCAACCCTTCCTCCCCCTGGACTTTAATCCCTGAACCAACCTTTTGTCTTCCCTGTTGTTCTGACCCTGGGGTAGGCTGTCTACAGTTATGTGAGGACACTTCCTGAGGTGCTGGGTAGATACAGGAGGCCCAGGAGCCCCTTCCTTCTGTTCCAGTCCCAGACCAGCCAGGGGCAGAGCCTGGGAGGCTGAAATGACCAGTGGCCAGGGCTGTTCATATCCATTCTTGCATAATCCAGGTCTGGAGGGCTGTCCAGGGCCCCTTGGTCCAGAATCCCCGTTGGTCTGAGGGCTCCTTCCAAACCAAGGAGTCTGCTGTTCCTCCCACCCTCCAGGCCTGGTGACACAGCACTTAGTTTCACAAGTAGCTTGAAGTTGTAAAGACCAGTGCCCAAAGGCTCGGATTGGCCACACCCTCACCAGGCATCTGGGAGGCCCAGCTCCCTGCTTACTGTCAACTGAGTGAGATAAAGGCCAGACTGAAAAGGAGGCTCAGGGCTGGGGCTGAAGATGGCCACTGAGAGGAGCACAGCCCTAGGCTCTGGGAGGGATTTGCGCTTGGAACCACTTGGAGGACCCCCCAGAAGCCACTAGCTCTAGGATCAGCCACAAGGACCGGGACAGAGGTCTGGCTTTTACTACTTGTTATTCTGGAGACAGAATCTCAGGTAACCCAGACTGGCCTGAACTCACTATGTAGTCAAGGATGATCTTGAACTCCTGATCCCCCACCTTCCTGAGTGCTAGGGTGACAGGTGTTTCTATGCCTATTTATGGGGCTAGGGGTGAATCCCAGACTTTGCACAAGCCAAGTAAGCCCCAGCCACAGCCTTCGTTTCTAATTTCTTTGTGTTCTGAATCAGGTTTCTCCTCTTTTTCTCAAGGCTAACTTGAGCTCCTGAGAGCTCTCTGCCTCTTGCTTCCCAAGCGCTACAATGACAGATGCACACCCACCAGCAGAGGCGACCCTGGGAATTACAAGTTGACTTCGTCGAGGATCTGCTAAGCTGGTTTAGGAAAGACTGTTATGCATAGTGCAATTTAGCTAAATGAGCGCTCCAAGCCAAGCACAGAAGGGAGTGAAGAAAGTGTTCACTTTCTTTAGTAAGTGAACTTTAGTTTCTTTAGTAAGAGAACTACACTCATGGGCAAAGACAGAGAATATGCTTCAGTTGTTACTGAGATTGGCCAATTGCTTTTAATCCCAGCACTCGGGAGACAGAGGCAGGAGGATCTCTGTGAGTTCGAGACCAGCCTGGTCTACAGAGTGAGTTCCACGATAGCCTCCAAAGCCACAGAGAAACCCTGTCTCGAAACCCCCCCCCAAAAAAAGTGCTTTTCATTGTCACTCTGAAGGGACAGCTCCAGTAGCAAACCTGTGTCTAGCAGGCCTTGCCCTTCCCCATTCCTGATGCCATGCTAAACCCTTAGATTTCACTCCCAAATCCAGCCCTCAAGATCTAGTCCCTTATTTGGCCACTTCCTCCTCCTGAGGCTGACCACCAAGGTCCAGCTATCAACAAATTGAAATCCAGCAACCAAAAGCCCCCTTTGGCTCACCTAATTAACATGCGCAATCAAAATATAACCCCCCTCCCCCGTCTTAGTGCGTTCCAATAAAGACCTCCCCTTATTATGCAAGGCCATTTGAGGGTGTTTTTCTGCCTGAGTAAGAAAGCAGCCACCTTCCCAGCCCTCATTGATAAGAGTCTCTCTGTAAAAACAGCTGTTTGTGCCTAATCTGGGGTCTGGAAGGGAGCAGTACCCCAATGTGTGCAGGTCTCTTCAGTGGTGGAGCACACCTTTAATCCCAACACTCGGGAGGCAGAGGCAGGAGGATCTCTGTGAGTTCGAGGCCAGCCTAGTCTACACAGTGAGTTCCAGGACAGCCAGGAACACATTACACAGAGAAACCCTGTCTCAAAAACCAAACCAAAACAACAACAAAGTCCTCTCAGTCATCCCCACACAGACCAGGGTCCTCATTCCTGGCTGGCAGAATATCAAAAGAGATTGGGATTTAAGGTCTGATCAGGATAGCCTGGCACATCCTGCAGTGTTTGACTTTTGAACTGCCAGGGCTTTGATATTGGAATGTGGCTAATGGCCTGCTGTGAGCCTGGTTGGTTCTTTTTGTTATGGGAATGAAGCCTAATTGGCCAATCTTTTGTTTTGTACTGTTTTTCCACACTGAGTTTCTCTCTGTAGCCCTGGCTGTCCTGGAACTCAATCTATAGACAATGCTGGTCTCGAACTCACAGAGATCCACCTGCCTCTGCCTCCCGAGTGCTGAGTGCTGGGATTAAAGGTGTGCGCCACCAATGCCCGGCCAGAGAAGCACTTTTAAGTCTATACTTAGAAAACAACCAAAGTAAATTTAAGTTTACTTGAATGATGAGCTTAAGTTTACTGATGAGCTTGTGACCATCAGTCCTTTACTAGAGCTAAGGTAACAGCTTATCAGAACTCCATTGACTAATATTAAAACTATGAACTTTTGAAGTCTTAGTATAACAATACATAGTGATGGAAAGAAATCTGAAGCATTTTTCTTTTTCTTTTATTTTATTTTATTTGGTTTTTTGAGACAGGGTTTCTCTGTGGCTTTGGAGGCTGTCCTGGAACTAGCTCTGGAGACCAGGCTGGTCTCGAACTCACAAAGAACTTACTGCCTCTGCCTCCCGAGTGCTGGGATTAAAGGCATGCGCCACCACCACCCAGCTAGCATTTTTCATATACCTTAAATCACTTTGTTATCCAATAACTTACCATGAGACACAAATGGCTTTATAACTGACAGCAGTCATTGGAAAGCAAGTTCCATTAAATAAAGGAATAGTAAAAAGTTACATTGCATTCAGACTGTGGCTCGGGGAGCTGGGCCTCTTCCACCTTAGACCATGGCCAAGTTCCTCTGTACCTTTGAGAAGGCATTGGCGCTAGTAACTGCTGCCATGACTTACTCAAAGCCTCAGTTGGCCACATTTTGCCACTACGTCAAGGTTGAGTTGCTTTCCCCAACCCTGCTGAATTCCCTGCAGATGTTCAGGGCATGGAAAGAAAAATTCAAAGTGCTACAACTAATAGCTTCAAACAGCTTACAGCTAAGGAAGCTATGCTGAGTGGTTTGGTGGCCACTGAGTGTGGGTGTGACTTAATATCAGATAGATCATAGGAAAATACCGTGTCCTGGAACTTGCTCTTATAGACCAGGCTGGTCTCCAACTGCAAGAGATCTGCCTGCCTCTGCCTCCTGAGTGCTAGGATTAAGGCAGCCAATCAGGTGCTTTATGCAGGCAAGGTAAAGCAGCAATACATCTTTACATAGTTAAACAAATACAGCATAAACAAATGCAATACATCTTTGCACAGTTAAGCTGCTCTGCAACACAAACAAATGTAACAGGTCTCTGCATAGTTAAATATTCTGCCGGGCATGACACACACTTTTAATTCCAGCACTTGGGAGGCAGAGGCAGGTGGATCTCTGTGAATTTGAGAACAGCCTGGTCTACAGAGAGTGTTCCAGGACAGCCTCCAAAGCCACAGAGAAATCCTATCGAAAAACAAAACAAAAAACAAACAAACAAACAAACAAAAAACCTCTATTCCACAGCAGCCAGGGAGGTGCCTGGGGTCAAGCAGCCAGACAGGGAGGAACAGGAAAGTGGGACACACAGAATGAAAGGTAAAAAGTCCCGAGGCAAAAAGTAAATGAAGCGAAGCAGGTTAAATTGAAATAAAGAGCTAGTGGGGCCTGGTGGTGGTGGCAGTGGCGCACGCCTTTAATCCCAGCACTGGGAAGGCAGAGGCAGGTGGATCTCTGTGAGTCCGAGGCCAGCCTGATCTACAGAGTGACTTCCAGGACAGCCAGGGCTACACAGAGAAACCCTGTCTTGAAAACCAAAACCAAACCAAACCAAACAAAAAGAGCTAGTGGGACAAGCCTAAGTTAAGGCCCAGCATCCATAATTAATAATGTCTCCATGTCTTTATTTGGGAACTGATAGGCAGCCCAAAGAAAATTCCAACTACAGAACAGGGTGTCAGATCCCTGGAGCTAGAGTTACAAGTAGTTTAGAGCCACCATGTGGGTGCTTGGAACCAGACTCAGGTAGGCCCTCTTCTCATGGAGCCATCTTTCCAGTCCCTGTTTGTCCATGGCTCCCTGGCATCTTCACTTCAGCCAGCCCTTTGGTGTTCTAGTTTCTGGTCCCTTCAGGAGCTGGGCAGTGAGTCCAGGTCCGGAGGCCACAGGATCATTGACAGGACCCCAAGTTGTTATGGCTCAGGGTCCTGAGCCTTCGTGCTCCAGGCAGCATCTCTCTTTTCTCAAATTTTCTTCCCTACCGCCCACAGCTCTGAAGAACAGGACAGTCCCAGGAGCTACACAGCCCTCCCTTTATCAGTCTGCCACCCATGCCAGGGCCCTCCCACTGTTCCCATTTAACTCACCCCTCACTTGGCCCAGGGCTCTCTCTGCTCTCCTCCTCCTGGGTGAAAGGTGCCTCCCTTCCCCAGGGCCTGTCAGCCTATCTTTCCACCTGCCGTTCCTTCCTGCCCAGATATCCCTCGAAGGCTATCACCCAAGTCACCTCTCTCTTTGCTCATAGGTGATGGCATCCCGTCCATCTTGGCAGTTGGTGGCTTTCTCACCTGCCTCCTGACACACTTCTCCTGGTAGCCAAGGCCTGGATCCTCTGCCTTCTGGTCTGGCAATGAGGTGATTGCCTGCTGGAGACCCGGTAGCTGCATGGGGAGGCTCCCTTCCCTGATGTGCAGGGCACAGAGGGCACCAAGGCTCAGAGAAGGGTAAGTCAGGAGCCAGAGGAAACAAGCCAGGGCCAGAGTTCAGTGATCTGCAAACCTGTCTGCCATGTGGAACAGCCTCGTACTGGTGTGGATCCCAAGAGAGCTGAACAGCCCCAGAAGAGCAGGGTGTAAGACAGTCCCTGCCTGGCCCCTGATGGGACGTCCCTGGTGGGAAGCCCTCATTACAATGGTCGCGGTTCTAGTGTGTTGCCCCCAGCCCAGACCTGCTTTGTCAGGTTGTGTTTGTTCTATTTTGAGACATATTAGCTCTGTAGGCTGAGTAGATGTAGAACTTGTTACATATCCTAGTTTGACCTAAAACTTACAGCCATCCTCCTGTCTCGGCTTCCCAATGCTGGGATGACTGGTATGCTCCTCATGCCTGGTTCATGTGGAGCTGGGGGTAGAACCCAAGGCTTGAGACGTGCTCTTCTAGCACTGTGGGAGCCCAATAACCATACCCCTGGTTATTGGGATGCTTTTGTTTTGGCTTTTGAGAGAAGGTCTCACTATGTAACCCTGGCTGGCCTAGACCTTGCCATGTAGACCAGGCTGGTCTCCAACATTCACTGAGATTCTCCTGCCTCTGCCACTGCCTCTGCCTCCTGAGTGTTTATATACTTTTATATATCTATTTTACTCTTAATTATATATCTCTGTGTATCTGTATTCAGATTTATGCAGGTACAGACCAGATGTGTCGGACGCCCCAGAAGCTGGAGCTATAGGTGTGCCCCCCGACACAGATCTTAACAACTGAGCCATGGCTCCTGCCTTGAGTGTTTGACCAGGTCTCACTAAGTGGCCCAGACTGGCCCTGTGGTAATCCCCATCTCTGCCTCCCAGTGCACCCCATTCATGCCCACTCTTTCCTGTCGGCATCCCACAAGGAAATGGAGCTTGCCATAAGGAGAACAAGGCGTAACAACAGGAGGAGGACCAGCTGGGGGCAGAGAGGGAGCCAGAGAGAGGGGATGAGGTTACTTCTGCAGGGAGCCATGGCACAGGTAACCTTAGACCTGTAAAGACACTTGGGCTGCTTCAGAGACTCTCTTAAAGATTGCCAGCATGAGTAACTCATTATGTTGAGAGAATAGCTAACTACAGTCCCTATCTACCTCTTCCCCAAATGAATAGAGCCTGGGCAAACAGGAATAGCTGACAGCAAACCTTCCACAGTCAGGCTTCTTCCTCCTGCGACCTCTCCATCTTACTAACAACCTGCTGTGTTTGCACCACTCTGATTGCCCCCCATTTCCTACCTTATCTGCAACCCCCCTGCCCTTCCTGACATCCTGTCTATCTACAAGGACTCACATACTAGACCAAAGGCTTCTCCCTGAGAGCCAGGCAAATAACCTCTCCCCGCCCCACCAAGTCTCTCCTGCTTCACCTGCTATATAAAGTCTTGGAGAAAAATAAAAATCTGTGGCCAGGCATTGGTGGCGCATGCCTTTAATCCCAGCACTTGGGAGGCAAAGGCAGGCGGATCTCTGAGTTCAAGGCCAGCCTGGTCTCCAGAGCGAGTGCCAGGATAGGCTCCAAAGCTACACAGAGAAACCCTGTCTCGGAAAAAAAAAAAAAAAATTGCAGCTTGATCAGAAAGCCTGTCTTGCTGTTTATGTCTCGTGTCTCTTTGGCCCATCATCCCAGGTTCTCTGGTGCTGCAGCACATTGGGTGTGAGCGCGCGTGGTGCCACGCTGGCTGGCCCGGGCACACTTCCATCACATGCATTCTGTGTGGCATGAGGACGCTGCATCTGAGAGAGGTGAGACCTTCTCTCCACAGGAAAGCCAAGAGATGTCAGAGTGAAAGCCAGATGGATTTGGTCTTCATGGCCCACCATCAGCCTGGACGAAAGGCAGGCTCAGTTGGCTTGCCCATGTGGCCCTGTGTCAAGGAACAATGGACTTCTTTCTCCCTTATTGCAATACTTCCTTGCTCTTGTTTCCCTATAGGCTGGCCCTCCAGACAGTCTGCAACCTTCCAACCCTAAGATGAACTGAGAGGAGGAGCCAAGGGCAGCCAGGGAGGACTTCCTGCTTGTCTGTGATTCTCTGATGATCTTGAACACACATACCTCATACCGAAAATGGACCATCATCACTTATTGTGTCCTCTACTCTTTTTGCTCTTATTGGTCCTATTTCCCGATTTATTTTTACTTTTCCAATTGACCAGTTCTTTGATTCCCTTTTGTTACAGGCCTGATGTCTGACCCAGTGACTAACAGCATTAGGTTTGTATTGACATGCTATGTACATTTCTGTCACTTGCTCTTTCGATAAGTTTTTTTGGTTAGCCCCTTATACAGGGATAAAGCAGCAACCTACACTCTTGCCACTTGCGAGATGGCTCAGTGGTTAGAGTACTAGCTGCTCTTGTAGAGGTCCCAGGTTCAATTCCCAGTACATGGTGACTCACAACCATCTGTAACTTCAGTCCCAGGGAATCCAACACCCTCTCCTGGCCTCTGTGGGTAAACACACATACAAAATAAATAAATAGAAAAAAAAACAACAAACAACAACAACAAAAAACTAACCCAGTACAATTTCAAGTCAAGTTAGGACTGAAACCTTCACGTCTTCCATTCCACACACCACCGTCTGAGTGGGCAGTCATTCCTGAGTTGGATGCTCCCTCAATAGCCAAGGGCCTTGGGAATGTTCTGAATTTTTTTGTTTGTTTGTTTTTTTGTTTTTCGAGACAGGGTTTCTCTGTGTAGCTTTGGAGCCTATCCTGGCACTCGCTCTGGAGACCAGGCTGGCCTCGAACTCACAGAGATTCGCCTGCCTCTGCCTCCCGAGTGCTGGGATTAAAGGCGTGTGCCATCAATGCCTGGCTGGGAATGTTCTGAATTAAAGACTAAAAATGTAATACCTTCCACCACTGAAAACACAAGCACTGGCCAGGCAGTGGTGGCGCAAACCTTCAATCCCAGCACTCAGGAGACAGAGGAAAAGGTAGGTGGATCTCTGTGAGTTCAAGGCCAGCCTGGTCTACAGAGAGAGTTCCAGGACATCCAGGGCTACACAGAGAAATCCTGTCTCAACAACTCCGTCCCCCAAAAGATAGAAAACACAAGTACCTCTTCTAACAGACCTGAGACCTTAACACAACTGAGTCAAAGACAGAGGTATGGTTCAGGTCATAAAGCTCAGCACACAGACAGTGCCACCTGCCAACGTGAAAACAGAGACCTGATCCACCAAAGACCACATTCTGGGAAAGTTTTGGCTTCTGTAGTTCTGCTTCTGGCTAGCTGTCCCTTTTTTGTGCTTGGAAGTTCACCCTGAGAAAGGCTCAGTGATACAGTGTAATCCTGAGCACCCAGTGTGCCTGCTGGACGCCTAATAAAGACTTTCAATGGGCTTAAAGCCGAGTTTAAGTTGTCTTCTCTTGTGGGTACCCAACAGTCCCTCTTCTGCTGGCTTCATGTCATCTGCAAACTCTCAAGAAGGTCACCAGCGTCCTCCAACTGGCTACACTTTCCTTTAAGGGCCTCCATTTTGTAACAGATAAAGCTTTGTTGATGATCATAGATAGGTTAACTCACTCTAGATCCCTGTTTGAATCCTGCAGGGGTTCAGTTTCTAGTCTAATTTCTACGGTTTCAACAGGGAGATCAGAAGATACAGGTGTTGGCCTCTCAACCATGGGATTGGCTTTGAGAAGAGGAGGAGACAGAAGGCCAGGATGTGGGAGCATCTAACTGAACCAGTGTGCACCCCCAAATCCACAGTAACACCAGCCCCGGGAACAATGCAGAGAAATTGCTATTTGCTCCTCTGTTGCTTGCGACATTCAGGACATAGAAGAGGGCTCCAAGGGCCCTCACCGGGTGAGAGAATTCATCCCCCTGTCTCGTGAGACATAAAGATTAACTCACACTCCACGCAGAGAGAAAAAGGAGGCTCTGATGTGCTGGTTGCTCAGCCAGGAGCAGGAGCAACAGGTGTCCTCCTCCTGGAACAGGGCCAGCTTGTGGTGTGCTCCAGCGGGGCCTGTGTCACATCCCAGGGGAAAGGGCACTAATTTAAGCAATTGCTTTTGCTTTGTCATGCCTACACTGTCATTTGACACATTAGCAGTCAGCCTTGTGGCTACAGTTTCAAAACCCTTAACCCACTACTTCTCCCTCTCTGGATCCTGTCAGAGCTGTGTTCCTCCTTGGCTCCCTAGGGCATGTTCAGTAGCTCTTTGCAAAAGGCCTGAGAAACTGTGGGAACTGAGGAAGCAGATCCCGTGTGGGTGGGTGTGGCCTCACCCATGATGCTGCTGACCTCTCCATGTGTCCTGGTGATGACCATGAACAGAGGTTCACACCGTGGGGAATGCATTTTAGGCCTATAGACCCTGAGGGTACTGATCTTTAGGGTGATAGGTTTATTCTGAGAACATACTGTGACCCATCAGACCAATCAGGGGGCCCTGACAGTTGTGGTCTCTTGATTCGGAGCAGAAATATATATTGAAACTGCTAAGAGCCTTCAGTTATTTCTCTATCCACAGTCAATAACCAGATAAGGACTACCCTCATTTATTTTATTTGTTTTTGTTTGTTTGTTTGTTTTGTTTTGTTTTTGAGATAGGGTTTCTCTGTGGCTTTTGGAGGCTATCCTGGAACTAGCTCGTGTAGACCAGGCTGGCCTTGAACTCACAGAGATCCACCTGCCTCTGCCTCCCAAGTGCTGGGATTAAAGGCGTGCGCCACCAACGCCTGGCTAATGGCAACTCTTATAAAGGAAAAATATTTAATTGGGATAGCTCACATTTTCAGAGGTTTAGTCCATTATCATCATGGTGGGACATGGCAGCGTGCAGGCAGACATAGTGCTGGATGAGGAGCTGAGAGTCCCATATCTTAACTTGCAGTCAACAGGAAGTGGTCTGAGACAACGGGTGGTATCGTGAGCATATATTGTGGTTCTCCTTCTTCCTTGGTGATCGTAAGACGGTCTGGCTAGTGGGAGGGAGCTAAAGCAGGGAACAGGGCTGGACAGCTGTGGATACAATGGAGACTGCCCTCCAGGAGAAGCCTTTGATGAATCAGCTCAGCTCTATTTCAGAGTACAGGAAATACATAGGATTGGGAGAGCCTGGGGATAAATCCTAATTTGCATTGTATGTGGCAGCAGGATCCTATAGCAATGCTCCTAGTACAAGTCTTAGGTACCATATGTGCAGTGGTGGTGGAAGACTTCCAGCAGGAAATATGCCAAGGGTCACTACTGAGATAAATCAGTCATCCAGGCTCAGAGGCAGCTTTCAGTCTTACTGGGCCTAGGGACGTTGCAGGTAAGGGCAGGCAGAGTGCAGGGAGTGTCGCTGGGGAAGGAGTCCCTCATGTTGGAGAGAGATGCCATCAAGGCCTCCCAAGGATACAAGAGACCTCAAAGCATGCCCCCATGGTGACACACTTCCCCCAACAAGGCCACACCTACTCCAACAAAGTCACACCTCTCAACAATTCCTTTGGAGGCTGCCTCCTTTCAAACCACCACAGGAGGTAAGATCAGAGGAGGGACTCCTACAGACAGGCACTTGCATGTATCCTTACACTTTGGACTGACTCCCCTCAGTGGCACCAATTATTTTCCTAATGTCCCAGGTACTCAGGCTCTGCCCATTCATTACCACCGAGAATGAGAGAGTTGTCTGAAAGTAGTGGTTCAGGACTTTAATCCCGGTACTCAGGAGACAGAGGCAGTCAGATGGTCAGATCTCTGTGAGTTAGAGATCAGTGTGGTCTACAGACAAGTTCTGGGATAGCCAGAGCTACACAGTGAAACCCTGTCTCAAAACAAAACAAAACCAACCACCGAAAGAATGAGAGGGTTGTTGTCACCTGAAAGTTAATGACAAGGGCTCCTCCCCATACCAAAAACCAAAACAAACCCCACAAAAACCCCCAGGGTCTGGTCAGGAGCTCAGAGAGAGAGATTTGCCCACCAGAGTGCTGGGACCAAATGCACCCACCATTGCTCCCAGATCTAGATATGTTTTTCCAAAAACGTATTGTGTCTCTATCCCCTTACTCTGCGTTTGTGGCTTCTATAACCAGGGTGTCCCAGGCGCAGCCCAGTTTTGCAGCCCATGCAGTGGGTTCAGTGGTCAGACAGACTTGGTGGGGGCCTCGCTAGTTTGCTGGAAACTTGCCTTTCCAAGTCAGGGTCAGCACAGGTTCCCAGGCAGGAATTAGAGATGACCTGCGGACTCTGAGGACAAGCTCGGGCGGGACAGAATGGGAGGTATGGCGAGCATCTGGTTTTCCAGTGCTGGCCATGCTGGTACACGCCTTTAATTCTAGACTGAGACAACCTGGTTTATATATCAAATTTCAGGCCGGCCAGGGCTCACAGTGAACCACCCCACCCCCCAAAGAGGAAAAAGATACATAGACATTTCTTTTTGTTGTTGTTTTGTTTTTTGAGTCAGGGTTCCTCTGTATAACAGCCCTGGCGGTCCTGTCGCTCTGCACACCCGGCTGGTCTCGAACTCTCAGAGATCCGCCTGCCTCTGGCTCCCCAGGGCGGCGTTAAAGGCGTGGCCTACGCGCCCAGTTCCCTCTCGAGAACTCTTAAGCTGTGACGGCCAAGTATCGCGACATTTTCTCGATGGTGGTCTCGCGCAGCGGATCGCCGGGGCTGCCCGCTACGCAGCCTAAGGTGGAAGTCGCGTTTCCAGGCGGAAGACAGAACAGAGCTCGCTGAGCGGGAAGGGGAGGGCTTTCCGTTGTTCCGCGCAGACGCTTTGCGTGCGCAGGAGTGGGAGGAGCTCTTTTCGGCTTCGGCGCAGGCGCAGCGGTTCCCGGGCGACGGCGGCAGCATGGACGACGAGGAGGAGACCTACCGGCTGTGGAAGATCCGCAAGACCATCATGCAGGCGAGTGACCGGCCGGCCTCCAGCCCGCACCCTGCCTCGGGAGGGCTGCTGCGCGCTCACACCGCGCTTATGGGGGCCGGAGGGAGAGACTCGGGGTTCTCTGCGCGCTCACACCGCGCTTATGGGGACCGGAGGAGGGAAACTCTGGGTTCTCTGCGCGCTCACACCGCGTTTATGGGGGCCGGAGGGAGAGACTCGGGGTTCTCTGCGTGCTCACACCGTGTTTATGGGGGGCCGGAGGGAGAGACTCTGGGTTCTCTGCGTGCTCACACCGCGCTTATGGGGGCCGGAGGAGGGAAACTCGGGGTTCTCTGCGCGCTCACACCGCGCTTATGGGGGGCTGGAGGGAGAGACTCGGGGTTCTCTGCGCGCTCACATCGCGCTTATGGGGGCCGGAGGGAGAGACTCGGGGTTCTCTGCGCGCTCACACCGCGCTTATGGGGGGCTGGAGGGAGAAACTCGGGGTTCTCTGCGCGCTCACACCGCGCTTATGGGAGCCGGAGGGAGAGACTCGGGGTTCTCTGCGTGCTCACACCGTGTTTATGGGGGGCCGGAGGGAGAGACTCTGGGTTCTCTGCCTGCGGGGCAGCCCTCCACCCACTTAGCCCAGGCCCCAGCATCCACACGGCAGCTCACAACCATCTGTAACCCTGGTTTGAGCGGGTCTGACGCACTTTTCTCGACTGTTTCACACAGAGTGAAAAACAATATTTGAAAAAAACAAAAAACAGTTTTGCCCCGGCGTAGTGACAGAGAGAAGCCTTTAACGACAGCACTGGGGAGGCACAGGCAGGTGATCTCTGTAAGTTCGAAGCTAGCCTGATCTACATTAGCGAGTTCCAGGACAGTCAGGGCTTTGTAGAGAAGCCTTGTCTTAAGAAACCAAAATAAAGAAAAGGTAAAAATACTAATCTGGTAGCACATACCTTTCATCCCATCACTCTTGGGCCCGAGGCCAGTCAGTCTCTTGAGTTCAAGACCAGCCTGGCCTATTTGAAAGTTTGAAGTCACTCAGGGCTTCATTGTGAGACCCTGTCCCAAGAAACTTAGGTTGGCTGGGAAGTGGTGGTCCACACCTTTAATCCCAGCACTCAGAGGGCTGAGGCAGGCGGATCTCTGTGAGTTCAAGACCAACCTGTTCTACAGAGGGAGTTCTAGGACATCAGGGCTACACAGAGAAACCCTGTCTCTGAACAACAAAAGACAAAAAGAAGGAGACGAAGAGGGAAGAGACAGACCAGACCCCAGTTGAGAAAGAGGCCTGCATAGTTTTAATTTTTGCGTTGGGTGGACCCCAGGGCCTGGTCTCTCAGGCCTGCCCCTCAACCCGATGCTGGATTACACTCTACTCTTCCCTCATCACGCCTAAGACCAAACAGGAAGAGTGGGTGGGGGCACTGAGAGGTGGAAGTTGCCAGGGGATCTACCCTAGCCTGCCCAGTGAGGCTGGGGTGGGGTGGGGCCTGGTTGGGGACCAGACTGTGGCTTGGCCAGTACTGCTGGGTCACTTAAGTGCTCCTCCTCATGCTATCCCCGAGCAGCCCAGGCTGTTCAGGGATAGGTCTGGCACTGTAGTCCCGGAGTTCATGCTGAGTGTTCATTTCCTCTCTAAAGACAGGTGATTCTTTGTCTCTGCAGCTGTGTCATGACCGTGGCTACCTGGTGACCCAGGATGAGCTGGACCAGACACTTGAGGAGTTCAAGGCTCAGTTTGGGGACAAACCCAGTGAAGGAAGACCCAGGCGCACAGACCTGACAGTGCTGGTGGCCCACAACGATGATCCCACAGACCAGATGTTTGTGTTCTTCCCAGGTGAGGCCCCTTGGACCAGTAACAGAGGCCTGATTCTGGGGTCCCATAATTCTGGTGGCATTCCCCAGTCCCTGGCTCAGGTGCCAGTTAAGGTAACATGTCACAGCCCTCCCTCTGTGGTCTTCCTGCTCTCTGTCCAGCCAGTGAGGGTGGGTACCACCCAGGCCCAGCCTTGCCTGCAGGACTACTGTAGTCGCCAGCCTGCTTTTGTCCCTGCCTCCCCTGGAAACCTTCCCTTGTTTGGTTGGTGTCCATTCTCTGCCCCTTGAGTCCCAGCACCAGCTCTTGGGCCCTCTGGCTCCCATCTGCTGTGTTGTGTAGTTTCTGCCTTACAGCCCAGGCACTTCTGAAAGTGGGAGGGGTGCTATTAAAGAGCCTGAGCCCTTCTTGTGCAGCTGCCTCCTGGTCTCCCCAGACAGTCTGTTGCCTTCAATACCTTTGAGGTCCTGGGGCCTGTGAGAATTAGGGGTGCAGGGATAGGCGTGGCATCATATGCCCATAACCCCAGAACCTGGCAGACACAGACGAGGCAGGTGGTCAAGAACAGCCTGGTCTATACAGTGAGTGCTAGGACAGCTATGTAGAGCAGTGGTTCTCAACCTTCCTAATGCTGTGACCCTTTATAAAAACAGTTCCTCACGTTGTGGTGACCCCCAACCCTAACATTCCTATCTGTAATTTTGCTGTTTGGAGTCATAATGTAAATACTCATGTTTTCCTATGGTCTCAAAGGGTCAGGACCAATGGGTTGAGAACACTGATGCAAGAAGTCCCTGTCTCAAAAAGAAAAAATATACTGGGAGTGTTGAGTCTGAGATCCAGCAGTTTGCAAATCACTGGGCCTGTTCCTGTACTTTTTGGGTCCTGATCTCCAGTGAAGCCCAGTCTGCCTGAGGAGCCTAGGCTAGCCCCATGTGGACACAGGGTCCATCTCCTTTCCTTGAGGTTGTCTGAGCTGACAATGCCATATGTCCTAAACCTCAGAGCAGCTGAGGACCTCCACCCCTGTTCCATGAGGAGCCCAAAAGATCTGGGTACCCTGTGGTTTCCTTCCTGCCTAGCCCCATTCGTGGCTACTGGCCATTGTGGTCTTCTCTGGCAAATAGAGAAACCCAAGACCATAGGCAAGGCAGTGATGGCCTTGAGCGGTGGCTGTGAGAGTCATGCTGTGTGTCCACAGAGGAGCCCAAGGTGGGTATCAAGACCATCAAGGTGTACTGCCAGCGCATGCAGGAGGAGAACATCACTCGGGCGCTGATCGTGGTGCAGCAGGGCATGACGCCCTCTGCCAAGCAGTCCCTGGTGGACATGGCCCCTAAGTATGTGCTGGAGCAGTTCCTACAGCAAGAGCTGCTCATTAACATCACGGAACACGAGGTGGGCATCTGTTGTGGGGAGCTCTGGGCAGCACGGTGGGGTGGACAGGACCTGGGGGCCTGTGCCAGCCTCAGGCTCTGCCATCGTGTGCTGGGGTGGGGTGGTAACCCAGCTTTGGTGCTGTGGCTCCGAGCATCCAAATTGGTGGTGTTCGTAGCATGGTCCTGACCTCTGTCCCCACGACAATGACAATATCCTTCAGCCAGTTGGGGTCTGTTGAGGTCCCTGATGGCTTCATGACTGTTGGTGGGTCTCTGTCTCCACAGCTGGTCCCTGAGCATGTGGTCATGACCAAGGAGGAGGTGACAGAGCTGCTGGCTAGATAGTATCCTTTATCCTGCCTTCCCCACCCCACTTTGAACAGCCCAGTGCCGCACTGTGAACCCACCACCCCACCCCCAGTGCCGCACTGTGAACCCACCACCCACTTCCTTGACTGTGACCCAGCAAGCTTCGTGAGAGCCAGCTGCCTAGGATCCAGGCAGGGGACCCAGTGGCACGCTACTTTGGAATCAAACGAGGACAGGTGAGAAGCCATGGCTGTTCCCCTCCTCAGCTCTCAGGAATTCTTGATTCCTAAAGTACCCTGGTTCATCTGTCTTGCCCTCCTGAGGCCAGGGCTGCTATGGCTAGAGGACAGTGGGCCTTCTCCCCTGGTGCCTGCAGCCCTGCCAACCCCCACTCTGCCTGCCCCCACAGGTCGTGAAGATCATCCGGCCCAGTGAGACAGCTGGCCGCTACATCACCTACCGCCTAGTGCAGTAGCCCAGCCTCAGGTGAGCCTCTCACCATAGTGAGGGCTCAGCACTGTTCCTGGATGAGCCCCACCTGCCACCAGACTCTGCTGCCTGTTCTTGACCCAGCTAGCACACTGCCCTGCCAGGGTCCCAGCACAGGGCACCATCCTGTTCTGAAAAGTAGGACTGTGTCTCAGGGCAGCCTGGACCACATCTACACCTGCTTTTGTGGGTGAGACACAGCCTAGGCATTTGAGAGGACCCATTTGGTGGAAGGAAAGACTGACTCTTCCTGCAAGCTGTCCTCTGACCTCCATGCGCACACCATGGCAACTGTGCATGTACCCACAAAAATTAAAATCTAATGGGAGTGCAGACTTTAATACCAACACCCAGGAGGCAGAGGCAGGCGGATCTCAGAATTCCAGGCCAACCTGGCCTACATCCTGAGATATTATCTCAAAAAACAAACTGTACTATTGCCAGGCTAAATCCTAGCCCTCTGGAGACTGAGGCAGGAGGATTTTAACTTCAAGGCGAGTTTGTGGACTCTTTAGCAAGAACTGGTTCAACACCAGCATTCTGGCATGAGACCCTGGTCTAAGAAACAATAAAACGGAACCCCACACAGCATGGACCATGCTCATAATCCTCCTCCGAGCCAGCTGATCTGTACCTCCCAACTCTACTGGCACCCTCCTCCCACCCAGCACCCTAATGGACAGTTGGCCCTTGACTGCTGCTCCCATGGCCGTAAGGGTATGGGCCATAACCTGTTTGCCTTACAGGGTTTCTCTGTAGCTCTTGAGCCTGTCCTGGAACTAACTCGCTCTGTAGACCATCCCTGTCTCAGAAAAAACAAACAAACAAACATATTTTGAGGAGATAAGTTGTTTTGGGAAACTGGTCAATTTGTGCTGGGCTATGCGGTATGGTCCTGGAGGCCTTGGCTTTGGGTGGGTGTCATGCATTCCCTTGTAGCCACAAATCACTCTGAATGGAGAGAATCCTGCCTGCCCTTCCCTGCTCAGACTTGATTGTGAAAGGCAGGCCTTGCTGTAGTGGGGCTGGGAAAGGTCATGCCGGACAAATCGCCATGCCCCTGAGCCACACCCAGCCCTTGAACAGGGCTCCAACTCACCAGGTAACTGGTGACCCTGAAGTCCATGCTGTCCTGCCCTCCCCCCTCCCCCCAATGCTGGGGTGACAAAGCCCCACTCCTGGAAGAGCCCCTGCTTCAGCCTTGCTTGTGCTCTGTTCCTGGTACTGGGCCCTGCCTGCTAGCAGCCCCTTTGAACCCCCAGCCCCCATCCTTTCTTAACCAATTATGTTAATAAGTTCTCACAACCAATGTTTCTTAATTCCGGGAATTGTCCCACACTGTGGCCTTTCTCATGTCACAGCATGTCCTTGGGGTTCTGCCACACTGTTGCTAGCATTGGAACCTTGGTCCAGTTTGCACACACTGTGCCTGCCACTGTACCAACTAGTTGCTGTATCTGGCTAACTCCAGAAGCAGAATTCTTGGTTAGTGTGTTGAGTGCTTTTGGTGTTTGATGGGGTCTTGTATATGCGGCCCAGGCTGCCCTGAGACTTAAGTACCCCTGCCTTTGCCTCCTGTGTGCTGGGGTGACTGGTTTGAACCACCACAAGTGGGTTGAGACATTTTGTGAAGACCAAGGACACCTGTATGTGGAGGTCAAGAGGGTAACCTGTAATAACCTGTAACTCAGTCTAGCTGGCCAGAGGGCTTGAGTATCCTGTCTCCACCACCGATCCCATCCATAGGAGGCTGGAATTGGACGCTCAGTATTTATCCAGGTTCCACATGTGTTCTGGTGATGACAGCCAAAGCACTTTCTCACTCACCATGCTGGCTGGGAACTCACAGAGGTCTACCTGCCTCTGTCTCCTCTCCACATCCCACCATGAATGCAGGTGCCAGGGGCGGCCAGAGGCTCATATCCCCTGAAACTAGAATCAGGTGGTTGTGAACCACCATGGGGTGCTGCGAACTGAACTGGGGTCTTCTTGAACTGCCAGTGCTTTTAGCCTCTGGGTCATCTCGCACACCTCGGTGATTTCAGTGAGGGCTTCCATCCCTCTGGGGCCCTATGTCCTGTGTGACCAGGTGGAAACTACAGGACAGCCCTGAGATCCTATGGTACTGTGGGGGTCACTGAGGTTTCTTTTTGGTTTGTTTTTTTAAAGATTTATTCATTATGTGTACAGTGTTCTGTCTATAGGCCTGCATGCCAGAAGAGGGCACCAGATTTCATTACAGGTGGTTGTGAGCCACCATGTGGTTGAATTGAACTCAGGACCTCTGGGAAGAGCAGCCAGTGCTCTCAACCTCTGAGCCATCACTCCAGCCCGTTTGTTTTTTGAGACAGGGTTTATGACTATAAACAGTCTATGACTGTGGAGGCTGTCCTGGAACTCGCTTGTGGAGAGCGGGCTGGTCTTGAACTCACAGAGATCCGCCTGCCTCTGCCTCCCGAGCGCTGGGATTAAAGGCATGCGCCACCACCGCCCGGCTAAGCCTTAGGTTTCTGAAGCTGCACACACACAGGCTTCCCCTCCTGTCAGGAGGAGTGTGTCTCTAGAGCAGCAGGTCTCAACCCGTGGGTTATGACCCTTCCACAGGGCTTGAATATCAGATATTTACATTATGGTTAATAACAGCAAGAAAACTACAGGTATGAAGTAGTGGTGAAATAATAGTATGCTTGGAGGTCACCATAGCATGAGGAAGTGTATTAAAGGGTCACAACATTAGGAAAGTTGAGGGACACATAGACTGGCATGGGAGTCTCACTTCCAGAGCTGCCCCCCTGGGGGGTGGGGCTTCCAATCTCTGTAGACTAGAGTTGGGAAGGTGTGGAGTTAGTGTCTCTAGTGGGACAGAGCTTTAGTGTGGGTAGATAGGAAATTCCGGAGATGTATGGTGGAGACAATTGCACAGCCATGAAAAAAACCAAGCATGTCAGGTGACAGGGAAAACTCTCACATAGCTCTCTGGTCACTATAGGTCAAGTTCACCTCTGTGAGGTCACAGTTAAGGGCTCACAAACCCCATTGTGTCATTCAGTGGGTTGGTGGTCAGCATTCCTAGCTGTCCCAACATGGTGGCCTTTTTGTGACCTGTACTGTTTGACTTGTGAAGTAGGCTCCTGAGCCACTTGGTAAAGTTCTCATGACTTCTTATGTCAATCAGGATCAGTGTGTGGCTTGTCTCAGGCGGAGGGCTCCTTTCACCCTAATGAGGAGGGGTATGGGAGCTTGTGAGCAAACTAATGGCAGCACTGGACTAATGGCAGCACCCAGGACAGCCAGGGTTACGTAGTGAGACCCTGCCTAAAAACAACAAAAAACTACTTCAAAGGAAACCAAATTGTAGGTACATCATGATCAGTCGTGATCAACAAATACCTTACTCTGTTAACTCAGCACTGGCCTGTGTTAGTTCCTCTCTCTCTCTTGAACTGAATCCAGACTCCTTTGGCCAAGAGCCAAGGCATTTTGTTTACCAAGAACTGGGCAGCTCCTGAGGTGCTGCCCCTGCCCTCAGGCATTTTATCTGTGCCTGTGGTTTGCTGCAGGCCATGGCTGACCCCTCACCAGGAAGCCGGCCCACCCCCTCACCCCCACAGGAAGGAAGGCCCCTCCCCTCTTGCTGGTATCAAGGTGGCAGGAATTCCGTAGACTCCCCAGGCTTGGAATGATGAGCTGGCCTCTGCTCCCCAGTGTCACTATGTTACTGAAGAAGATGCTGAACTCCTGATCCTCCTGTCTCCACTATGCTGGGGTGACAGGTGTGTACCACCCCTAGTGTATGAGAAGCAGGGCATGAATCCGTGTCCCAGGGCCGCCATCATGTGAGGATCAGGAGAGGAGTGGGCACCACCTGCCTCTCCCCAGGCTGAGGCTCTAAAGCAGAGGAATCCTTTCCCAGAACTGCAGAAATATATTTAAAATGTAGTTTGCAACAAAAAACAAACACCGATGTGGTGGCCCACACCTTGGTCTCAGTACTTGGGAGGCAGGTGGATCTCTGTAATTTCGAGGCCATCCTGGTCTACAGAGTGAGTTTCAGGGCAGCTAGGGCTACACAGGGAAGCCCTGTCTCAAAAAACAAAAAGACAGACATACCTAGCCTAGATCACATAGCCAAAAACTAACAGAGGGACCAGGAACCCTGGTCACACTCCAGAGACTTAAACTATTTTGTTGTTTGGTTTCTCTGTGTAGCCCTGGCAGGCCCAGAACATGCTCTGTGGAACAGGCTAGCCTCCAACTCAGTGATCCACCTGCCTCTGCCTCCAGAGTGCTGGGATTAAAGGTGTGAGCCCCCATCATCTGGTGAACCTAAACTACTAAAACAGAAAGTTAAATATAAGTACCTTAGGCTGGGCTTAGTGGTTAGAGAACTGGCCTAACCTGTATGGAACCCTGTGCTCCATCTCCAGCACCATGTAAACCTGTTTTAGAAGGGCAAGACTGTCATCCTAGTACTCTGGAGATGGGGGGGGGGGCAGCAGATCAGGACTTCAAAGTCTTCTTTGGCTACACAGCAAGTGCAAGCCCAGCCTCCGAGATCCTGTCTCAAAAAGAAAAAGGTAAAATAAAACATACCCATACACTTTCGGGCAACTCTGCCCCAAGTGACCGGCAACTGTCACACAAATGTGTTCAGGACTGACTGGCTCAATGCCTCCCCACAGTTTCTGTCACTGGGTGGTCCCCACAGCCTGGGCTGCCACCTGCCACCTTGCTTGACTGAGAAAACAGCCCAAGGAAGATGGGTTTGACATGGAGGTCCGGGTTCTTGCACAGGACCCAGGTCTGATTTGCAGCCCAGGGGATCTGAGGCCCTCTTCTCACCTTGTGGGCACTGTAGGCACATGGCGCGCTGAAGTGCACAGCCTGGTGTGGTGGAACATGCCACCTTTAATCCCAACACTCGGGAGATAGGAACAGGCGGATCTCTGTGAGTTTGAGGCCAGCCTGGTCTACAGAGCAAGTTCCAGGACAGCCTCCAAAGCCACAGAGAATCCCTGTCTCAGAAAAAAAGAAAAACCTTAAACAAATGAAATAAAATGCAGCTGGGTGTGGTGGTGAACACTTTTAATCCCAGCAAGTAAGAGGCTGAAGTAGGCAGAGTTCAAGGCCAGCCTGGTCACCATAGGGAGGAGCTCCAGGATGCCAGGGCTACAAAGCAAGACCCCATTTGAGAATGACAATAGACTGAGCCTGTTGGTGAAGTTTATTTTAAGCAAAATGGGGGTACATGTAAAAAATTCTTTTTGTCCACTGCACCTTGGGAGAGGCCGACTGTGTATCCCCCACCCATCTATCCATACCCTGACTTCTGCAAGACTCACGCTCAGCTTCTCACACAGAAGCTAGGCCTGCACCCACTACACAGATCCTGAATGGCCTCTAAGCCATCCAGACACATCCAGAGAGGGGTGTGGCTTGCAGCCCGGGCTGATGGGTACCCCAGGATGGAGATGAGGGTACCATGGGAATTCAGCTGCTTCATCTGCACAGGCACAAGAAGGCCAGGCAACTCTATCTGGGAACAATGTCCGGTAGAGTCAGGCCACATGGCAGTGTCAGAGGCCCTGAGTATCTTTCTCAGGGTTGTGGGAAACCAACCCCCCAAGTCAAGGGCCCTTAATGACTCTCAGAGTGGCTGGCAGTGGGTTGACAGTCCCCATCATCACCCGGCTCAGACGAATTGTGGCCGCCGGTCTCCACTGTTGTCACCTGTGATCTGACCTCCTCGGAGCCGCATGGCGGGCAGAGGGGCCAGTGCTGTGTTGTTTGACTGGTTGCTGTTGAAGGAACACAGCTGCTGACCCAGGTCTCCGTCCTCACCCTCCAGTTGCTCCTCGCTGCCACTGCGGCTCTGGGGACCTTCCTCTACACCTGCCTGGGCTTCAGGCTGCTCCAGGAAACTGAGGCCGTGCAGGGCGCTGGCATCAGAGGAGGACAGGGGATCGGGATCAGAAGCCTCTTCCAGCTCGGAGTCTGAGTCATTGGATGCCACTCGGGATTCTGTGGCCAAGAGGAGGGGAGGCAGAGAGAAGGAGGTGAAGTCAAAAACGCAGAGACACAGTGAGAAAGAGAGGAGAAACTGGTCCTGTGACCAAGCTCAGCCACCTTGGCCTCCAAGACCTTCCCCAGCCCATTTTTTCTCTCCACTTGCCCTGCTGTGGGTTCACAGACACTCACAGGCCCTCAACCCTCTATCCCCTCCCTAGGGTAGACAGCCACCAGTTTATGTGGACTACGCATCATCACAGTGACAAGGCCTGAGTTCTCTGCCTGCACCCACTAGTCAGGGTCTGCCGCCACTCACCACGGCCTCCATCCTCTGTCTCCTGCAGGGGGAAGACCAGGCCTTCAGCCGTCTCCAGCAGGGCACACTGGGTGGACGTCCCCTCCTGCATTGTGAGAAGGTGTTAGGGGTGGGCTGGCTCCAGTATGCCCCAATTCCATTTCCATCTTGTAAATTTATTTATTTAATCTTTGTGTCCGGGTATTTTGCCTGTGCACACATGTCGGTACTGTGTGCCTGTGTGTATGCCTGGTGCTATCTGGAGCCTGAAGAGGGCATCAGATCCCCCAAAACTAAACTGACAGTTGTGAGCCGCCTTGTGGTAGCTGAGAGCAGAGTCCATGTCCTCTGCATGAGCAGCTGGTGCTCCTCACAGCTGAGCCCCTGCATCTCCAGTCCTTCCACCTTGTTAACTTTTAATTTTTTTGTCGTTTTGTTTTTCAAGACAGGGTTTCTCTGTGGCTTTGGAGGCTGTCCTGGAACTAGCTCTTGTAGACCAGGCTGGTCTCGAACTCACAGATCCGAGGGCTGGTATTAAAGGTGTGTGCCACCAACACCCAGCTAACTTTTATTTTTTAAATTAGGTGGTGCATATGTGGAGGTGTGTGTGTGTGTGTGTGTGTATGAAGGCACATGTGTGTGGGGGCCAGAGGACAAGGGCTGATCTTACAAGACTCAGTTCTCTCCTTCTATCATGTGCATCCTGGGGATTGAACCCAGATAGGTCCTCAGGCTTGAGAGTCAGCATCTTTATCCACTGGGTCACCTCACCAGCCAATACTTTATGCACTAACAAATGCCCAAAGGCAATGCTAAATCTATCAACTTGCCCTGTGGTTCTGGCCAAAGAAGCCCAGCTGCCAACATGGAGCCACCTGGGTCGGCTTCACCCTCAGTGTCCCTGGCTCTTGGGAATCCCAGAGATACCAAGGACTTGAAGTCAGGGATGGTAACATGTGACTATCAACTCAGCACTATGGAAGCTAAGGCAGGAGGATTGCTGTGAGTTCTGGCCAGCCTGTGGCACCTGTCCACTTGAGATAGTTGGACACAGAGAGGAATGGCCACAGGGCCTTTGGGCCTTCAGTTTTCTCACAAAGCTCCCGTCCATGCCTCATTGAAAGATCTCTCGATGGGTGTTAGTGGCACACCCCCCCTTTTTTTAAACGATTTTATTTATTATGTATACAACATTCTGCTTCCATGTACATCTGCACACCAGAAGAGAGCACCAAATCTCATAACGGATGGTTGTGAGCCACCATGTGGTTGCTGGGAATTGAACTCAGGAAGAACCTCTGGAAAAGCAGTCAGTGCTCTTAACCTCTGAGACATCTCTCCAGCACCATGGCACACCCCTTTAATCCCAGCATTTGGGAGGCAGAGGCAGGCAGACCTCTGTGAGTCCGAGACCAGCCTGGTCTACAAGAGCTAGTTCCAGGACAGTCTTCAAACCCACAGAGAAACTGTCTCAAAAAAACAAAACAAAACAAAACAAAACAAAAAAACAAAACAAAAAAAACACAACCAATGCCCGGGCAGAACTATTTTTTAATGTATTTTACTTTTTAGGGACAGGGTCTCACTATGTATCCATGCTGGTCTGGAACTCTCTATGTAGTTGAGAGTGGTCTGGAATTCAGAGATCTGCCTGCCTCTGTCTCCCCAGTGCTGGAATTAAAGTTGTTTTTTGTTTTTTGTTTTTGTTTTTGGATACAGACACAAAAGGTTCTCATGTAGTCCAGACTAGATTCAGACTTGCTTTGTAGCCGAGGATGGCCTTAAACTCCTGGTCCTCCCTCCACCTCTGAGTGCTGGGATGAGAGGCCCACACGGTGACCTGGCTTATTGGTGCTAGGAAGGGAACGCAGTGCCTCTGGTATTGAGCCATACCCAGAATCCTCCAATCACTGTTTGTATCTGAGGACCACCACCACCACCACCACAACCCGCTTTACCTGGCCGCCAGGTGCCTCCTCTGGCTCCTCCTCAAAGATTAGGCCGTAGTGGACGATCAGCGTCTCAATGACTCGGGCCTGGTGCGGGTAGTCTACCAGGGAGGAGAGGGACACGGTGGCTTCCGTGGGCCGCGGCCGCAGCAGCGTGGGCCCGAAAACGATGCCCAGGTTCCCAGGGGTCATCTTATTGTCCTGCTCCACTTCCACGATCCTGGGGTGGGGAGCAGCCAGAGAGGGATGTGAGTGGGTGGCGCCAGGGACTCCCAGCCTGCTCTGCTCCCCACCGGGACCCTCACCTTCGCAGGTGCCTCAGCAGGTACAGCAGCGTGGCTCGGTTTTCGGCGGGCAGGTCCCGCATGAGCTCACGCAGGCGGCCCACCATGGCCAAGGTTGCAGCCTCACTCTCGGACCCGTCCTGCCGGCCTCTGCTGGCCGCCTTGGCCTCAGCCTCGGCCTTTAGGCTGTCCTTGGCTAGCCCCACCAGCTCATGGTAGAAGCGAAAAGAAACGAGGGGCTCCGGCAGCTGCAGGGAGACATATCCAGACAGAGGTCCCAGGCCCAGCCTAGCAAGGGTGAGCACCCGACGTGGGCACGCAGAAATAGGGGCCACCCGCTATGGCCTTAAGGCTTTGTGTCAGTCTGGTCTCAGACCCGCCAAGGCCAGGTCTATCCGCCTCGCCACGCCCACCAGATCAAGAGCCCACCCACTGTACTGCCTAACCCCGCCCCATCCCTGTACCCGCCCCTCCGTGACCACCCACCTCTAGCTATAGACCCTGATTTGGGCCCCTGCCTAGCTCTGACCACGCCCACCATGCTAGGGACCGTTACTACTCCTAGCTATCCCCAGGCCACGCCCCCAATCCAGTGCACAGATGCTGGTAGGCCCCTGTAGATGTTTGCCTTCATAGCCACACCCACCCAGCTCTTGCCACACCTATTAACAAAGAACGTGACCCTTTCCTACCTGCAATACCACCCAACCCCTCCCCATACATCCCACCTTCACCCCAAACTCACAGTAGGGGTCCATCCACAGAAGCCCGACTCCCCCATGTCAAGACCCAGGCTTTGCTCCACTTTGGCCACGCCCCTCCGAGACCACACCCCCTGTCCATCCCTATTCCTTCACCTGCCGCAGGTATAGCTTTAGGACATTGCTGATGTCGTGGGGCGAGGCCTGAGACAACTCCACCAGCTCCTTGCCATTCTCGAAGGCCTGACACAGCTTCTCCACGCGTGCTTTCACGCCGTTGACCCGGTAGATCCCCTGGGGAGCCAATAGTCACTCTCAAGCCTGCCCTTGTACCATCTCCCTGTCCTCCGAGTCCTGTCCCAGCCCTCACCTTGGTATGCAGTGCCCGCCGCTCAATCTCACAGACACATTTTTTGACTATGAAGGGCACACCATCAGGGGTGCTGCGGGCTGCGTGGCTGAAGTCCTGTCCAAACAGCTGCAGGCGGCCCTGAAGCTTCTTGTGGCCACACTGGATGGCCAAAGTCTCCAAACACTTTTTGTGACAAGCCAAACAGCACTGAAGACAGCAAAATGTGACTCATCCAGATGCCCACTGTAAAGGCCAGGACCCCCTTCCAGCCTTCTTCCATAATCCCAGGGCCTTTGCACGGGACAATCCTCCTGACTTTGTCAGACTTAAACCCTCCCCAGCCCTCTACAGTCCACTTTGATCTTTTTTCAATTAGGGTTTCTCTGTGAAGCCTTAACTGTCCTGGAACTTGCTCTGTAGACTAGACTGACCTCAAACTCACAGAGATCCTCCTGCCTCTGCCCCTCGAGGGTGCTGGAATTAAAAGGTACCACCACCCAGCAATTCTGATTTTTTTTTTTCCAGACAGGGTTTCTCTGTGGCTTTGGAGCCTATCCTGGAACTAGCTCTTGTAGACCAGGCTGGTCTCGAACTCACAGAGATCCTCCTGCCTCTGCCTCCCGAGTGCTGGGATTAAAGGCGTGCACCACCACCGCCCGGCTAGTTCTGATCTTTCTGAGACAGGTCTCATGTAGCCCGGTCTAGCTTCAGACTTGCTATGTAGCTGAGGATGACCCTGAACTCCTGATCCTCCAGCCTCCACCTCCCAAGAGTTGAGATGACAGACATGGACCACCATGCCTCCTTTGTGGTACTGGGGACGGAGTCCAGAGCTCTCTGTTCGTGCTATGCCAGCCCCTGTGCTATCCATAGAGCTTCAGTCCCCATTGTTGTGGACACCCAGGCCCAGGGCTCCAGGTCCCCACACACCTCCTCACACTCAGCACCCTGGAAGTACACGTAGCTATTACACTCTCTGCACTTGGCTGGTGTACGTAGCTTCCGAAGTCGGTGTGTGCGAGCCGCCTTGGACAGTCCCACATGGCGGAAGGGTCCGCTGGGCACGGCCACAGGCAATTCAGGGTCCATGCCATTGAGGTCAGCTGTGGGCAGGATGAAAAGCCAGCATCACGATGCAGTAAGAGGCCAGCTGGACAAATCATGTTCAAACTCCTTCCACTGCCCTGGTCCCATTGGGGGTCCCTCACCTGAATCAAAGGGTGAGGTCACCAAGCCAGCTTCCTGATCTACGAGCTCTTCATTGGATGACATGGTCCCACTAGACGATGTTCGATCGAACTTCTTAAAGTCCCCTACTAGGGAAACAGGGTGTTACAAACTGAAGCCAGGCTGGTCAGGACAGGGACTCCCCTGTGTGACATGTACTCAGGTGCCCCCTCACCTGAGCTGGCATCCAGGCTGACTTCAGTGTCTGAGATGGAGATAGGCCAAGACTTGTGTACCTGGTGACCACGGCCACCTGAAGTATGAGAGAAGGATGAGAAAAGAATGTCTGCAAACCAGGAAGCAGGGGCCATCAGAATGCAGCGTCCACCGGGCACTTGCTCACACTCACCCCTGTGGTCCTTGCCGGGAGCCCCCTCGGAGGTGCTACCTTCCTCGGGGAGACTGCCAGCAGCTTCAGGTCCTGCAGCGTCCCCGGGGCTGAAGCTGCCCTTCCGTGTACGCATGATTGGGGACCTGGTGGTAGAGAGAGGTGTGAAAGGACCCCACACCCACACCTGCGCCCTACCACGCACACCCACTGCAAGTGTGCGGCTGCACCCTGCGGAGGTACCAGGCGCTGGCAGAGACATGAGGCTCAAACTCGTAGCGCACATCCGGCTCCTCGCCTCGCTGCAGCTGGCGCACGTGCGATGCATACTGTTGGCCCGGGTCATACAGTTTGCTGCTCTCGCAGAGCATCTGGAAGTGCACTGGCAGTGGAGCTGTCTGCATGTGCATCAGCTGGTAATAGGAGATGGTGGCCTGCAGGGGACGCGCCAAATCAGAGGCGGGGCTACGCCGCTAGCCACGCCCACATCAGCAAGTCCCTCCCACAGCCCAGTCCCCAGTCCCAATGGCAAGATTCTTTGTTCTGTCCCCAAACCATTGGACAGCACCCACCAGACCCTCCGAAGGGCACTTTACCTGTTGTTGCCTGCCCCATCTACTAAACTTTAACCCCTAAAGGACTAACACCCAGGCCAGCCCCCAGCCCAAAGTCCCGCCACTCCAAGGGGCGGCGCTTGTCTAGGCTTTCAGCCCCAGGACACCCTCTCATGACCGGACTAGGTGTGCTGGGACCCTGCTGTACTATGTATGCTGCTTGTCAGACTAGACAAATCCTTGCTGGGACCATCTGCTACTGCAAAAGGCTCTTGCCCTGCCCCACACACCTACCCATTGTCCGACGACACCAGAATCACCCCCCTGCCACACCAAACACAGCCCATCGCCCCCACTTCCCCAAGCCCAGCCCACCCAGTGCCCACCACACACCGACTTTATGGTCTGATCACTCTGCCTGATGACCTCTTGGATCTGTCGCAGAGCTGTCACCTTTGTGTCCTCTAGCTCCTGCTTCTGTGTCTTCGCATCTGCTACACATGTGCGGTAAGTGGCCATTGCCTCCTCAGCCTGAGGAGATGGGGTTAGTGAGGGTCTTGACACAGAAACCCCAGGAGAGACTCGCATACTGGGCAGAACTGTCACCACAGTAATAGGGAGGCTGAGAGATAGTCTGGGAAACTTAGAGAGGCTGTCTCTAGAAAAATCGTAAGAAGACCAAGGGTGTGGCTCAGGAGTGGATCCCCTTCCTAGAATTCCCCAGTGATGGGCTGGGGGCGTGGTTCAGAAGCCAAGCACTTGTCTTGCAAGTGGAAAGAACCAGAGGTCCATTATCAGTACAGTCAAAAATTAAGAGAGCCGGGTGTTGGTGGCACACGCCTTTAATCCCAGCACTCGGGAAGCAGAGACAGGCAGATCTCTGTGAGTTCAAGGCCAGCCTGGTCTACAGAGAGAGTTCCAGGACAGCCAGGGCTGCACAGAGAAACCCTGTCCAAACAGTAATAGAGAGCTGGGCATAGGTGGTGGGAAGGACACAGGTCTGGAGATGGCAGCTGGGCACCTTGTTTTTGGCCTCCTCCTCCAGTCGCCGCCTCTTGTCCAGAGCCTTGGAGGCTGCAGCTCCCGTTCCTGGTCCCGTGCCCTGTTGCTCCTCCTCGGCTTTGGCCACCTGGAGCCGGGCTTTGTCGTGGTCTTCACAGCGTTGCTTATAGCCCTGCTTGGCTTTGCGCAGGTTGGTCTCTGCCTCTTGCTACGGGAGAAAATAGAGGCTCCAGGCTGGGCCTCCCTCTGCCCCTCCTCACCAGCAGGAACCCCCACATTCCCACCCACTCAGCAGGGGGCCTTGACAGGAGACACTTGGGAACATGTGCAATGGGATCACACAGAGAAACCGAGGCTCAATTCAGAGATGAACAGAAACACAAACTGAGTCATTCCCTACCCCACCACCCCCAGCCAGGTCTCAGAAGGTTTCACTTCCTTTCTTACAGATGAAAACACAGAGCCGCCCAGGCAGGAAGCCAAGCACCCTGGGGTGGCCGGAAGCACTGAGTCACAAACTAACGGGTCTGGGTGTGGGAGCCCACACCCCACAGCCTGAAAGACAGAAACCTAAACAGGAAAGCCAGGGGCTCCAGGTGAGAGATGTCAGGGTCTCAGAAGGAGAGCTCAAGTTTAGCCTGGGATGTAACCCTCAAGCTGGGCTGTGGTGGCACACGCTTTTAATCCATCACTCTGGAGGCAGAGGCAGGCAGATCTCTGTGAGTTCTCTGGTCTACAGAATGAGTTCCAGGACAGTAAAAGCTACACAGAGAAACCCTCTCTCAAAAACATCAGAATAAAGCTAGGGGACCATTTCACAGAGGTCCCATATCAAATATCCTACATATCAGGTATTTACATTAGGATTCATAACAGCAGTAAAATTATGGCAATGAAGTAGCAATGAAAATACTTTATGGTTGCAGGTATTAGGTTGAGAACCACTGGCTTAGCAAGTAAAGGCATATGCCACCAAGATGAAGGACATATATATATATATATATATATATATATGTGTGTGTGTGTGTGTGTGTGTGTGTGTGTGTGTGTGTGTGTCCTGGTCTACAGAGTGAGTTCCAGGACAGCCTCCAAAGCGACAGAGAAACCCTGTCTCGAAGAAACCAAAAAAAGAGAATTAAATTAAAATCTGATAGTCTTTTGTGAAAGAGAGAAAGAGAGTCTCTACATACCTGTCCTGAACTCACTCTATAGACCAGACTGGCCTCGAACTCTCAGAGATCCACCTGTGTCTACCTCCTAAGTGCTAGGATTAGTGTGACACCATGCCTATCCCCCACCTTATTTTTTGAGATGTGGTCTCTCACTGAACCCAGATTCAGTTAGGTTGTCTGGCTAGCGGCTAGCAAGCCCCCAGGATCCACCCAACCCACTTCCCCAGTGCTGGGGTTTTGGATCCACACTGCCATGCCTAGCTTTTATGTGGGTGCTGACCACATTGGGTCCCCAAGTTTTCCTGGCAGGTACTTTCCCCACTGAGCCCACCTACATGCCTTTAAATGACTCCAAAGAATAATGGGATCAATGGAGTGTGTACCAGGGCTGAGACTGTGCCTCAGTTTCCCTTCCCATTTCTGAACAGCTGACAGTGTATGGGACTCTTGAGGACCCCCTGCTGAGCTGCGGGACTCTGAGGAGGGACAGTTCCTTGCAAGCACAGGGAACAGGGAACGTGCACTGTAGCAGAGGTGTGCTGGTCACAGACCCACCCTGCCCCTGCCACCCCGCCCCTACCAGCTTCCTCTGCGCTCGGTGCCAAGATTCTTTGATCTCCTTTCTTCGTCTCTCGTGCTCCAACCTCCGCAGGGTCAGGGGCTAAGTGACAGAGACAGGGACTGTGAGTGCAGCGGCGGTGAGGGACATCCCACCTCACCTGGGGCACAACCTACCTGCATGAATGTCTGGGTCTGCAGCGTACCCGCTGCCTGCACCATGCCGTGACCAAAATCCAGATCTTGTTCCAGGGCCAGTGAGTAGATGGACAAGAGGGGCATGTGGGGCTATGGCACAAGATGGCTGGTCACAAGGATTGGGACTGAGGGGGTCCCAGCACCCTGAGCCACTCTTGGCACCAGGCAGGCATGCCATCCAACAGAAATCATTAGCCGGTGGTCCAACTCCTATGCACCCTTCAAATATCCCTCTTCCCCACCAGCCTATCCCAGCCCAGCCCACCTCGTGCGTGATGCTCTGTCTGCAGCTGTGAACAACCTTCTGTAGACCTTTGGCGAATTCCATCTCTACCAGAGAGGGGAGTTCAGAGTGAGGCTTCAGCAATGGCCCCCCGCAGACCCCACCCACCTGTCCTAGGGTCTCCTTCTCCCTCACCCAGAGTGGTCCGCTTGTCCAGGTAGCTGATGAGGTCCTTCATGTACTTGGCCATGTCTTTTGCGTACTGCAGAGCAGCGTCCACACCCCCCTCGCAGCGCTGGAGAAGCATGTCCACCTCCTCTGGGGGCAGGCAGCCTGCAGGGGGCAGTGGCAGGGGGCAGCGCTCAGTCCTGATGGCCCCACCCCTCCCCTCTAAGTCCCTGCTGCCTCCCACCTCCCAGCCTACACCCCAGAAGGCACTTACCCTCCTCACATTCCTCCACACTGGGTGGGGGCCCCTCGCTGCTGGGTCCGTAAAGGTTCTCCATGGACTGTGATGAAGGAAATCTCATTCCAAGACAGACTTCTGCCTTGCCCCTTCTTTGTCCTAACACCCTCTATGGCTCCCCATGGCCCAGGAGGTAAAGTCAAGCAGGTTTGTTTTTTATTCAGAAATCCCGGGCAATTCTGTGACCAGGAGCCCACCCTGCAGGAGATGGCCTTCCTTCCCACAGACAGACAGACCCCTCTGCTCACCTGGCTGGGGTCCCCAGGAGGCACGGCTAGAAGTGTACTGCTATCCACTTCACCCAAAAGGAACTCGGAGACACTGCAGGGCATGGGGGCCGTGGGTGTCATTCCAGAGGCCCATGAACCATACTCCCGACCCCACTCTGCCCCCATAGGCCCCCCCTGAGCTCACGTGCAGCTGAAGGACACAGCAATGGTTTCCAGAGCCTTCTCAAACTCTCTCTTATCTGATTCATTGTTGCACTCATAATGGAAGGCTGAGGGCAGACAAGAGGCAGGAGGTGTTTGTCAAAGGCCTATGCATCCTTCAAAATCCCACTACAGATATTCCCTCTTCTGGGAAGTCCTCCCACAGTGCTGACCTTTGACCTTGGCAATTAGAGTGCCAGCAGCTGTGAGGGTCTCCACGGTGTTCAGAAGTGGGTATCTGGAGATCACCTGGCGCATCACACGCAGGGCTTCACCCAGGCACTCATGGGCCAGCGGCCGGCGGGCCTCAAGGAGGTCTGGGGGCAGAGTGAACATGAGTGAGAAGGGAGGGACTGGCTTCCGTCTTCCCAGCTTTCCAGAGGAAACTGAGGCAGCAGTGAACAGGACTCTCTCCTGATATTGCACCAGGAGGGAGGTAGCATCACCTCCCTCTTCTGCAGATGTGGGTGTGAGGCTGGGCGGTGGTCGTGCCCAGCTCTGGGGAGGCCAGCCTGGTCTACATAGTGAGTTCCGGGACAGCCAGGGCTACACAGAGAAACCCTGTCTTGATAAACCAAACCAAACAAAGCAAAAGAGGTAAAGTCATTTGCCTTCCCAGTCACATGGCTTTCCCAGTTCAATAGCCCTGGAAGGACACTGCCTGCATTATACCTTTGCGGAATAGGGAGCCATGGAAGGCGTCAGCGCCGAGAGGACAGTAGTCCTATCTGATGAACAAGATATTAACAATGTCTCCCTGTGAGACCCAGACCCTCCGACTTCAAACTCAAATTGCCTCTGCCCCCCGAGGCTGGAATGACAGGCCTGTTATATATCACAGTCCTCTAGCCTCCATCCTCAAATGTCCAAAATCGGAAGGAGAAGTTTCTGCCTGTTGGTTTTCCTGCCGCACATCGCGGGCAAGCACAAGCCCCTGGACAAGATGACAGGACACTGAGGACCGGAGACCTCTGCAGGCACCAAGGCCCCGGGGGGGATGCCAGCCCGGAGGCGATTCCCTCCACATTTTTGTGGCTAAAACCTGAGCCCGTGTCCGGGAGGCAGACTTGGCTCCAGGAGTCCCCAGGACGCTGGCTGGGAAGCCGCGCCCCCTCCTGGGACGTGGAGCAGGCACGCAGTGCAGCGCGGTACTGCGGGTGCAGCCCAGAGGAGCGCAGAGTCCCTGGCCACTCCTGGGAGCTGTGCAGCGGCCCTGGGCACCATGGGCGCGGGTCCCGGCCCTGGGTGCGGGAGCCACGCCCTGCGCTGTCTGTCCTCTCGCCTTGGGACCCCTGCCTGGCAGAGCCGGAGGCCGTGGTCCGGCACTGGGTGCAACGTCCCACAGACACACATGGCTCAGGGATGCTGGGAGGGACGGACGCCAGGCCCAGAGACCTGAGTCCTGGGCGTCTGGGGGGTCCCCCAAGCGATGGCCAACAGCCAAACCGGCTTAGGCCGGTCCTCAGGTCCCGCCTCTCTCTGGGAATAACCCCACCCCCTATACCTCCATAGGCCGGCGCAAGGGAATTTGACTGGAATGAGCGTGGGGTTTGCAGGGAAACTAAGGTTCAGAGTTGGAAGGCCAGAGCAGGAGAAGGCTCCAGAGAAAGGGCCTTGCGGGGACCCGTGTCCAACCCCAGCTTCTGTTTCAAATGCACCTTGACTATCCCGCACTGTGCTCCTGGCCTGTTTAGAGAAACCCAGTCCCAAGCCCGTAAGGCTTGGGGTCACAGCAGCCGGCGCCCCCGCGTCCCCAGGCCAGCATTCAAGGATGCTTGGGTACGGAAAGGGGAGATTAGGGCTTCCCCAGAAAAGCACTCAGCCTCCGCCCCGGAGACCAGATAACCCCAGGGGCTCCCATCCTCTCCAGGCAGCTGGCCTGGAAGGCCCCTCGGTGGGGCGGGGCCCAGGCCTCCATCTCCCTGTGTCTGTGGGTGGGGTGGCTGAGGGGGAGTGGGGCTGAGCACTGGGCACAGAGCTGACATGTGGTTTCCGGGGAGCAAGGGGGGTGCTCTGAGGCTGGTGCCTGACCCATCTCTCTAGGCTGCTGGAGACAAACAGGAAGGAGGTGAAAATAACTCTGGAGGAAACAGACCTTCGGCAACCGCGTGCAAGAGAAAACGGAACCAATAGGTCTCAGGCCATTTACTCCCTATGGGTCCTCTGCCTTGACACCTTCCGTGTTCCGCAGGACCCACAGCATTGCACCCAGGGTCCTTCAGCCTCTGCAGCCATCTGTTCTCACACATCCTTAGATACAATCTCCATTTCTATGTTTCCGAGCAATGCCTAAGACATTCACCCTACAGGTCAGGGAATGCCTTCAAACTCCTACACATCCCTCAGAACCGTACCTGACACATGCCCTTCTCCCCTTGCATCTTATCTGAAGCCTCCTCATGTTCCTCCCTTTTCTTCTTAATTTTTTTTATTTTTGAGGTGGGGTCTCAGTGTGTAATTCTGGCTGACTGCGATGGAACTCAAGTGTAGGCCGTGCTGCCCTGGAGCTCACAGGGCGCCTCCTGCCTAGGGGCTGAGATGAAAGGCGTGTTTCTGTCTCCTGTTTGTGCCTGTCAGGGGTTCTCACCATCTCGCAGCACAAACTCCTTGAGTTTCTCCAAGCCCTCAGCAAAGCGGGCCACGTCAGCCAACAGAGTTGAGATGTCTTCTACACCATCGGGAAGAGGCCCCTCGCTGGGAAGCTCTGTGGGGCTGGCAGCAGACAGGGGGCTTCGATATCCCCGAGCCAGGGTCAAGGTGGCAGTCCCCGAGAGTGGGAAGCCGGCGGCACTGGCATGGCGGCTCAGGCTGGTGGGTCTTTTGAGTGTGCCTGTAGCCTTGGCGCCTGTGGACAGGGACATGGCTGGTGGTTCCAGGCAGGGGGCCTCTGCACATTCCTTCCTGGGTAATTCCTGGGAAGGTATAGGGGAGAAGAATCAAGGGGGATCCTTCATCCAAGACACTGCCTCAGTTTCCCCAGAACTTACTCACGGGGGTCAGAGGTCAGGGGGCAGAGATTTGGAAGCCCCCCCCCCCATACCTGTTACCCAACATCCTCTTCTCTTTAGCTTTCACAAACAACCGTCCCTACCCAAACCACAGCCTGGGGCGGGGCCTGTGGAGGCACAGGAGGGAGGGGGCACCCCACTTCCTGGTGGGGGTGGGGAGGGCCCTCGTGGGTCTCCTGCCTTCTAGCCACCCCCAGACTCCTCCATGGGTGCCCAATTTCCAGAAAATGGATAACTCCTGAGACCGGAGTCAGGCTCTTGAGTCCCAGCACACCCCCAGACCTGGTAGAGATGCCCATAAATGTCACAAACAGCCCAAACTCAGCAGGCACATTCAGGTCCTGGAAAAACTCAGAGACCCCTGCACCCCAATCCCATGCCCATTTCCCCATTGGCTTCCAGAACCTTAAATTGCCCAAACCCCATCTTACAGAGTCTCAGACCCATCACTAGGCTCCAGTACTAGTTCCACCCACTGACCAGATAATGTTCTTTCCTGGTAAAGATGGGTGACTTGGTGGCCACCCAAGGCCACCCTTACCGTAAAGCGGACCCCCAGGTTCAGGTCTCTCCATGTTGTCTGCCACCCTGCCTGTTGGGGACTATAGCTGGTACGGGTCCCCCGACGTGGGCCCAGCATGGTGCTGTAGTAGCGCCCTGTGCCCAGCAGTGACCACAGACTGTGAGTGTCATCCTAGGTCCCCACCCGTTCTGTGCTCCACTCACCCCTGAGGAAGACTGTGGGTTGGGGCTCCCCGAGCGGTTCTTTTTGGAAATAGAGGGGGTTTTCATAAGTTCTCGTTTCTTCCTAGAGAACATGGTGGAGCCAGTCTCAGCAGCCCTGGGTATGAACAGCAGGCCTGGGGGTCTCAACCCTGCAGCTCCTGGTGCTGGCTGTCTCTGGACCACATTGCTCAGGGCCACCCCCTCCCCAGCTGTCAGACCCACGTGACAGGCCTGGCCCTCATTGGCGGGCAAGTCTCCAACACAGGAAAAGGCCCCCAGCAGAAGGAGGGAGGGGGGAGGGAGGGAGGTGGCAGTATAGACACGCCCCCAGTGTGACTGTCCCAGTGTCAGTACTTAAAGGACTCTGCACACCAACTCTGACACAGGCTCCTCACTCCTTCCCCTTGCAGTTTGCATCCAGGGGATGTGTGGCCACCTGACTTTGGGCTCAAGCTGACCATTGCTGGGACATCCTCTCCCAGATGCCTTCAGGATGAGCAGTCTCATAGGCACAGTGGCAGGCAGAGAAGGGACCCAGAAGAGGTGGAGGAATGGAGGCTCACACATAGATCCAGCAGACACCTCAGAAAGGTGACCACCACTTCCTATGATACCTGCCCTACAGGCTTCTGGGGACCACAGGGCAGGAAGGTGCATGGAGTGGCTTCTAACTCTCCCACCCTGCAACCTGGAAGCCTCACCTCCTGCTGGCCTCCACTTGGCTCCTATTCCCTCCTGCCTTCCACATCCCAGCTCTAAGCCTCATGGGATGACCCCCAGAGGTCCCACCTAATTTAGATGCCCCATCCCTTAACTATCCAGACCCCCACTGACCTCAGCCACACTGGGTGGCTCTCCAGGACACAGCCCAGGAAGCCTGCAGCCCACGGTGCCCAGTCCCGCTCTCCAAGCTCTGGTCCAACCACAAACCCAGCCAAGGAGACCCTTGAGGGTCCTGTGCCTTCCCCCACTCATAGTCAGATGGCTGGGGTGGGGTTGGCAGTTGTCTCAGGACGAGGACTTGCTGGCTCTGGGGTGGGCTCCTGTTCCGGCCAGCAAAGCTCCAGGGTCCTCTAAGCAATCTGGGACATTCCCCAAGCCTGATCTCATTTCTACTTCATGGTCAGAAACACTCACAAGTCCCGCCCTTGGATGCCAGATCCACATAGGTATATGCAGGTCAGGGTACTTGTGACTAGACGCCTGGGAGTGCCCATGTCTCATGCCTAGACTCACCCCACAGGCACTGCTTGGGGCCCAGGTGACTGTAACTGTTACAGCAGCCGTCACCTCTGTGACCACAGACACATGCACCCACTGTACATGCAATAGTGTGAGACTAGCCAGGCAGTGGTGGTGCACTCCTTTAATCCCAGCAACTCAGAAGGCAAAGGCAGGCAGATCTGTGAGTTCGAGGCCAACCTAGTCTATAAGAATGAGTTCCAGGACAGCCTCCAAAGCCACAGAGAAACCCTGTCTTGAAAAACAAAAACAACAAAAATAGTGTTCGACTTGGTACAGAGACAGCCAGGGCTCCTAAAACATAAACACACAGCTGCTGTCTCATTCTTATTTCTCTTTATTTCCTCCAGGGCCCAGGGCTCTCTGGGAGTCAGTGTGTGGCTCAAGGACCCTCTGCCTGGCCTTTACCACTCAGGCCAAGGCAGGCATGCTCAGAGCACGGTCTCCATAGAGCTGGGGTCTTCCAGGAATCGGCTGACACGTTTGGGGTGCTGCAGGCCTGGGGTGGAAAGCTCCCAGGCTCCAGTCTCCTGCCAGTTGTCCTCCTCTTCCCCTTGGTCTTTGGAGAAATGCAGGAATACCTGACAGGGCGTTGACATAAAGAGGACAGAAAGGCATTGGAGGGAGATGTCAGGCAGGGTCATGAGATCCTCAGCTCCTCCCTTTAGGCCCTGTTATGGTTCCCGAAGTCACCTCCTCCAGAGTGGTCTGGCTAACTGAGAAGTCTTCCACGCCGTGATCCTTGCCTTGCGCAGCCAGCTCTTGGAACACTCGTGCCAGGGTGCAGCTGCCCCCAGGTGGCAGCTGGAATCGCAGGCGACTGCCATGCATCTCCCGGAGCACAGCACCCGGGAATGTGGCCATGACGAAGGCTATTGTCGGTTCAGGCTGTTCTGGTGGGACCATGAGGGTCAGTGTGTGACCAGTTCCGAACCTGGAGGGCATAGGACCAGGGATTCAGGCCACGGCCCCATTGCCTCTAGAAACCTCGATGTTCCCTACATTCACTCAACTTGTCACTAGCCTGTATTGTACACCTGGACCTAATTCAATTCCTCCTCACCCTGCTCTTCTTGAGAGCCACAACCATGAATCTAAGAGGCCACGCTTACTCAGAGGACCTGGCAAACCTGTGTCCAAGGACAGACACCCCTCACTTCTGGACCCTGTCCAGAAAGCCCTCCTATAAATACACCCACCTTCCCAGGCTCCCCTTATATTGTCTGGCTCCTTAGAGGCACGAACGTGTCTCTGCCCCTTGCATCCAGCCCTGCCTGCCCTTTGGTCCCACCCCTACAAATGAACCTTTGCCATATCCCGGTGGTATTCCACACCTCACAGCCTAGCCCTGCCAACATACGCTCTAACTCCGCCCACATCCTCTTGCCACCCTTAAACTCTCTAGAGTTCCATGCCTACAAATGACACACACATTACCCAGCCAGGCATTAGTGGAGCACGCTTTTAATCCTAGCACTCAGGAGGCAGAGGCAGGAGGATCTCTGTGAGTTCGAGGCCAGCCTGGTCTACAGAGTGAGTTCCAGGACAGCCAGGGCTACACAGAGAAACCCAGTCTTGAAAAACCAATAAATAAACAAACAAATAAATTACACATTACCTTATCCACGTCCGTAGACAATATAACCTCACCACACGCTATAATTCTCCCCAACTAATTCTTTCTGGTTCAGTTCTCTACCCATTGGCTCTATCCCTTGCGTGACCCCGCCCATGTCCTCTAATCCCACCCAACCTCCAGGACCTACACAAGCAACCCACGCTCGCCAGTGTCCACACCCAACTCTTTAGGCTCCATCTCCACATGCCTGATTAGTCCTTCTAACCCCGCCCACAGCCTCGGCGCACCAATCAGATCCTGTATCCCTTGGTCTCCGCCTCCCCGACATAGGCCTGGTTGCCCTGCTCACCTGCCTTTGAGGTGCTGAGGGCTTCCCAGACACCTGAACCGCCCGTTCACCATGATGGCCAGGCGCGTGCAGAGCGCTTCGCATTCCTCCATGCTGTGGGCGATAGTGTGAGAACAGCTGGGCCCGGCCTGCCTGCTCAGGGGCCATGCTCTGTGCCACCCCTGGAGCTCTCTAACTCTAGGAACGTCACCAAGGTCACGATCACCCCATCCTAAAAGGTGGCCAGAGTGTGGCATGGGGCTCACCTGTGCGACGTGAGCACCACGGAGCGGCCCTCGTGCACCACGGAAAGCAAGCTGTTCCAAAGAAATCTCCGCGCGCTTGGATCCATGCCTGTGGTGGGCTCGTCCTGCAAAGGAGGGACAGGCCCTGAACCAGGTGGGACCTCTGGGTCAGCCCTGACCTGCTCAAAATCTGCTCACTGAGGCTCTGCCCCGTCTAAGCCAAAGCACATTTCAACCAGACGCCCCCTATTCAGGCCAAATAAAGCGTGCACAGGCACCGCCTCCAAGGCCACTACCTACTCAGACCCCTCCTCACTTAGGCAGGACCCATCCCCAACCCACTCAGATCCCGCCTACACTCACCAGAAAGACCACAGCTGGGTCCCCAACCAGAGCCAGGGCTGTCGCCAGCTTCCTCTTGTTGCCTCCGCTGTAGGTACCCGCGGGTCGGTCGGCATAGCTAGAAAGGCCCAGGCGCACCAGGCCGGAGAGCGCTGTCTGCAGAGGTGTGTGTGGGGTGTGGGGGTGTGTGAGCGTGGGCGGAGCCATACCGAGAGGGGTTCCGCCGTACCGAGAGGGGCGAGGCTACGGTAAGCATAGCGACAGGGTGTGTTCACCTGGGCAGCCTGGGCCTTGGGCAGGCCCCGCAGGCGCGCAAACAGCTCCAGGTGTTCCCGGCCAGTAAGCAGGTCGAAGATGGCATCAGACTGGGGACAGTAGCCCATGCTGCGGTGTGCGGCAGCTGGCTCTTGAGCTACACTGCGGTTGGGAACAAGATGCTCAAGTCCTTGTGGACCACCCATACAGGATTACACGGGTGTCTGTGGAGAGCACAGGAGTTCCAGGGCACGCGGACAGAGGGGCACAGATACAAGGGACCAGCCTGGTGAAGTGCCACGTCCATACATGGACAGATGGGGGAAGAACCAGGGTTTGGGGTACATATACCAGAAGCCCCTTACTTGTGGCCTGCCAGCACTGCTTCACCACTGCTGGGCAGCGTGTCCCCTGTCACCATTCTGAAGGTGGATGTCTTCCCTGCCCCATTGACGCCCAGCAGTCCGAAACACTGAAAGGAACCCACAAACCCTTCACAGCCCAAGGCCACGGCCACAATTCACAGCCCCCAGTGCTGTTACACAGAAGGGTGAGGGCAGGGGTGGGGGTAGGGGCTGGAAGAGCCAAAGTCTCTCACTTAGCAGAAAATGGTTTGGGGCACCAAGGGTATGGTCGTTGTTTCAGTTATTTGTGGTTTTGGAGACAGGGTCTCATATAACCCAGGCTGGTTTTGAACTCCCTATGTAGCCAAAGTAGGCTCACAAGCATTCACAGGAGCTTTCTGACCCTCTAGTGGGCAGCCAGAGAACCACAGCCAGCAAATGAGTGCATGTGTGCTAGGGCTTGAAGGTAGAAATGGCTGCCTAAGAAGTTTTACCTGAGAAGTACTTGGTGCAGCCATGTATAGAGAGAACTCAGTGCTGTTAGTGTGTGAGACAACACCCCCCACCACCACAGTGCTATTCAGTATTCCTTTGGTGATCACAGTTGGTATCCAAAAAATATGAGCACACAGTAGGTACTTAATGAGGGCTCGTGGCTCAATTAGGAGCTCAGAGCAGAGACATAGCTCAGCAGTAGAGTGACAGCCTGGGGTGCTCCAGTGAGGGTCTGGGTGTGTGGGATAGCCTCAGCTGGGCATGTCTGAGGCTCTGGGTTCTAAAAAGATGAATATGAGTTTAAAAATTAGTTACCAGAAGGTGCTTAACGAAAGGTTATCTGATCACAGCATGTGCTCAGTAGAGTGCAGGGGTCACGGAAGGGGCTTGGTAGAAGTGGGCACTTGGGTAAGAGGCACTCAATAAACAGCGGGGAGCCAGCCTGCAACATCACTTAACCCAGCACTGAGTTCTCTGCCTCGCTCACCTCCCCAGGGGCGATCCCCAGGCATAGACGATCCACAGCCGGGCTCCTCTGCCCACGGTACACCTGCAGGGATGGGGCCTTTTGAGAAAGGAGAGTGCCTGTGCCAGCCCCTGCTTGCCATTTGTTTCTACTCTGTGCCTACCTTGGTCAGGTCCCGGAGGACCAGCACGTCCCCCGTGGTGGCCCCCTTGGTCACCCGCCCCCGCTCTTGAGCCACGTCCTCATCCTCCTCTCCCAGGGGTGGTAGCAGTTTCGGTTTGGATCTGAGGACAGACAGGTGAGTGGACCCAGGAAAGGATGCTGGCCACAGCCACCCTCACCTGGTCCCCACTGACTGTGGCAGGAGATGATTGCGGTGCTGGAGGATGAGTGTGATGAGGAGGAACAAGGGTCCCTGGACCACCATGGCCAGAAGGTTCTTGCCGATGACGTCCCAGCGAAGGGGTGACTGGAATTGCTTGTCTCCTGTGGGGACAAGAAGGACTGGGTCTTGCCTCCTGTCCAGATTACCCTAGACTCAAGGAAAGTGACCAAGGCCTGTACTGCTGGGGTCTAACTGACCTAGGCTGTAAGGCTTCCCATCTTCTTTTATGTGTGGTCACAGACCTTTCATGATTTGACCCTTTAATTACTTTTCTTTCACCTTTAATTTGACATCATCTTTGTGCCACCTAAAGTTGTCCAACTGAAGGCCATGTGTCCCCATCCATATAACAAAGTTCAGAGGAGGCATTCTCAATGGTGCTGTTCACAGTCCCACCTGACAGACATTCTCACCCAAGCGCTCAAAGGCATCTTCCATGGCCTGGTTCCGCACCATGTCGATAAGCCCTCTGCCCAGGCAGAAGTGGGGGAAGATGAGAAACACTTGCTTCAGAATCCGGCTTACTTCTTGCAATTTCTGTTCAGAGGCAAGTAGAGCCTAGCAGGTCAGCAGTTGAGCACCACAGTGCCTGCTAACCCAGCCCCAGGTTTTATGACAAGATCCCACCTGATCTGATAGCAGTTCCAATACAAAGGTGGCCATGCTGCTGTTGATGCCAATGAAGAGGTTGATGCAGGTGAGCACCACATAGGCCGTGCTAGGCACAGAGAAGAAGAAGGAGGCTGGGTACATGAGAGGTGTGATTGACCAGCTGAAAGGGAAGGGTGACAGGCATCACCAACGACTTTAGACCAGGTGGCCTCCAAGACAAGCCCCCTCAGATCTGTATTATGTGCCAGGATTGTTGAGCTTTTTTTTTTTTTTTAAGATTTTAATTATTTATTATGTATACAACATTCTGCTTCCATGCACACCAGAAGAGGGCACCAGATCTCATAACAGATGGTTGTGAGCCACCATGTGGTTGCTGGGAATTGAACTCAGGACCACTGGAAGAGCAGTCAGTGCTCTTAACCTCTGAGCCATCTCACCAGCCCCCGATTGCTGAGCTTTTAAGGCCACATTGATACAGCTCCCATTTCTCTCTCTCTCTCTCTCTCTCTCTCTCTCTCTCTCTCTCCTGTTGTCTCATTATGTAGCCCAAGTTGTCTTTGAACTCACAGTGATCCACCTGCATCTGCTTCTCAAGTGCTGGAATTAAAGGTCTGTGCAACCACCTTGGCCTTTCTTTTTTTTAAGATTTATTTTTCTGAGTGTTTTGCTGCTTCTATGTATATACATCATGCATGTGCCTGGTGCCTGCTGAGGTCAGAAGAGGGCACCAGATCCCATGAAATGAAACAGGAGTTACAGAAGGTTGTGAGCCATCATGTAGATGATGAAAACTATACCTGGGTCCTCAGTGTTTTTAACTACTGAGCCATCTCTCCAACCTCTGAGTCCCATTATTCTTGAGGTCCTATTGGGCCTGAGAGTCTTTTTCTCCAGTTGCTATGGATCCCCCCACAAGAGGAGTAGACCCCAAGGGGCAGGTGTCTCACCCATAGAGCAGTAGCAAGAGTAGGAGGGCAGGTAGGTTCTGTGGGGAAACGTAGGCCCTCTGCTGGAAGGCCAGGAAGATGAACACCACTATGCACATTGCCACCAAGTAGTTACACTGTATCCGAAAAAGGAATTACCTCAGTAGCTCACCTCAGTAGCTCAGAGGGCCAAGGGCTGTGCCTCCCCTCTCCTCTCCTGTGACCAGGTGCCCACCCACCCCTACCAGGTGGCCAGCCACACATACCATGTCCCAGAAGAAATTGCCAAGCCAGTATAGGGTTTGGGGCAGGCCGCTGACCAGCTGCAGGTGTTTGGCTCTGGTGACACGTTCCTCAATGAGGACCAGGGTGAAGCTGGCTGGGACAAAGGACATGGCGAAGACCACACATATGGAGACAAGAACATCCACCGAGGAGGCCATCCTGGGGATGAGAGGTCAGGGGTGGCTCAGAGCAGAATGGGGCATGATGATGAGGTTTCTGGGATTGATCCCTGGCAGGAGAGAGGGCATGGCAATTTGGGGACATAGGCACATGAAATCTAGGTCTTTGGTAAGACAAGATCTAGGGTGCCTGGATGTTTCTCACCCTGAAAGTCTCTTTGTGGTTATTTTATTTATTTTGGTTGTTGATTTTGTTTTGTTTTGTTTTTTGAGACAGGGTCTTTTACGTAGCCTGGAAGTTTCTATGAAAGTAGACCAGGCTGGTCTTAAACTCAGAGATCCCCCTGCCTCTGTCTCCTGTGTCCTGGGATTAAATGTTTGGCCACCACACTGCCTGATCTTTCTAGTGTTGGGATGAAATTCTGTTACCAGCCCAGGCACAGAGAAGGCTCCCACTACCCCTGAACAACAGACCACTGAGAGTGGATGGACAGACTCACAGTGCAGCCTCAGACAGCTGCTCCTTGGTCAGGTTCAAAGGATGGTTGAATGTAGTGATGCCATGGGCATGGTGGGATGTGCCAGTTGGTAGGAGAGCATGTAGGAGTCCATTGTTGGCTCGGTTCACAAAGGCCACCATGGCATGCCAGCCCTTGTTGTTGAACCAGATCTGAGTGGAGCAAGGGCCATGAGATCCAGAGAGGCAAGTGGCCTTGGATCTCCCTGGCCACCCCCACCTGCTGGCCCCAGCTCCCACCTTAAGGTTGTTCCGGGCATCAAGGCCGAGGGCCCACTGAGTGAGGTTGTTCAGGATACGGTCTAGGGCTTTGCCAGGTTGGGGGCTCAGCAGTGCCCGCATCTCTGACACTGTGTGGATCACCTCATACCCTGAGGGCAGGTCTGGGTCTCCGCCTCCCAAGGAGAAGCCCCCATACCTGGGAAACGGTTTGGGGTGGAGACAAGGAGACTGAGGGGCTGCCGAGTGGGCAGGCCACAGGCATAGGCAGGGTTTTCCACACCAGATCCTGCCTCACCTGACCTCGTCCACCCACTTCTTAGTCTTCAGGCTGCAGAAGACACAGGGGAAACAGAGTAATTGTCAGACTGGAAGGGTCAGTTTGGGGCATGGGAATGATGCAGCCTCCCCGTGCTGGGCCACACAGAGCCTGGGTGCTTACCCCCGGCGCACCAGACTGGAGTAAGTCTTCACCAGGAAGTCAGACACATTTCTCCCAGTGAGGTTCTGGACCACCTCCCCCAAGCCAGCTATGGCCTGGGGTGGCGGTGGACCCCCAGCCCCAGCTGGGCAGTCAGGCAGCAGGCGGCGGGCTCCAGGCTGGCTGCATAGGCAGGCTGGGGACGGAGACTCTGGAGTCCAGTTGCCAAGGGCCAGGATGTGGGCCACATCTGCAGGGACCTCGGGGACTGAGAAGTAGCAATCCAAGGAGTGGGTGCACTTGGGTCCCCTGTGGAGTCAGGAAGGGCTGTGGGTGCCAGGAAAGGGGGTGCTGGGAGACACAGACTTCACGTTCCAATGAGGTGAGGGAGGCCTGCTCACCAGAGCCAGAGGGGCACAGAGGCAAGGAGCTATGGTGGGATAAACTGAGGCCAGAACTCAGATAAGAAAACCGAGGCTGAGCCGGGCGTTGGTGGCGTACGCCTTTAATCCCAGTACTTGGGAGGCAGAGGCAGGCAGATCTCTGTGAGTTCGAGGCCAGCCTGGTCTCCAGAGCAAGTGCGGATAGGCTCCAAAGCTACACAGAAAAACCCTGTCTTGAAAAACCAAAAAAAAAAAAAAAAAAAAAAAAAAAAAAGAAAAAGAAAGAAAGAAAACCGAGGCTGAGCTCAGAGAGAAGCCAAGGCAGTGAGGTGGTGGTGCACACCTTTAACCCCAACACTCAGGGGCAGAGACAGGTGGATATCTGTGAGTTCAAGGCCAGCCTGGTCTACAAAGTGATTTTCAGGACAAGCTCCTAAGCTACACAGAGAAACGGGGGGGGGGGGGGGCGGCCAGAGCACTGAGGTAGTGCCTGGGGTAGGGGATTGTTAAAGACATTTGGCTGGCTTAGCCTCACCTGGCAGCTACGCCCTGCATGCTGGGGTTGTGCAGCCCGGCCTCCTCCAGCAGTGCCTCCAGCAGCTTCACCTGGTTGGGATCCTGAGGGGCATCTTCACTGTGGGTGACAGGGCAGCACTGTGACTGTGGCCATCCCATCACCAGGCCACAGTCAACTCCCCGCTGTGCGAAGCACCCACCTGAAGAAGGAGACCTGGGGGCCATACATAGCGGGGCTGAGCTGCAGGGGCGGGTATTGGCTGAATGGCGGGACAATGAGGCTGAAGAGCAGGGCCAGGCCCACAAAGAGAGCAGGTAGCACAATCTGGGAGACAATGTAATCAGCGTCCACCTCCACACCCCACCCTGCTCCCTCCCCCGTGGCTGGCTTCCCTCACACGCCACAAATAGCAAGAACAGGTTTGTCATGAAATGAAGTCCCTGAGGGGACAGCTGACATGGACAGCAGACACCCCAGGACCGTCACACATCCTCTGAAGTTCCCAGGCCTTGTCACCTGAGCAAACAGGCCCCAGTGGCTGCGGTGGGCAAGCAGAAAACGCTTGTGGAGCAGAGCCCGGAGCTGTTGGCAGGTCAGTGTCCAGCCCTGCACTGGAGCAGCGTTGGGTGTGAAAACCTGCAGGCCCTGGGGGTCCAGCATCAGCCTAGCTGTGGGAGATGAGAGGGTGAGATCCAGCACCTTGGGGGTGATGGTGGCAGAGGAGGGATGTGAACAGGCAAGAGACTCACCCAGTTCCCCATTCTCCAGGGCTGACACCTCCGGCCCTGTGTGGGGCTGCTGAGTGGCTGTGCGAGGGTGCAGGTACTGTCCAGAGTCACCACCTGTGGAGCCAATGGGGTTCAGGGCTTGCTTCCTGGGAAAATGAAGCCAGAGCCAAAAGGGAGAAAGGGCCAGAATTCAGAGGAAGGACTTAATGCCAGCACCAGGGAGGAACTTGGGTTCTGCCTTGAGGACAGACCCAGCTAAGGAGGAGTAGTGGGTCTCAGGACTGGTGTGACTCTGAACCGGGGTTGGGTTGAAGGGTCACAGAATGATGGCGTACCTTCTCTCTGTGCATCCTCCACCACCTTTAGGAAGATCTGAGGAGACACAGCGGGAGACTCGAGAGAGGGACCCCATATGCCATTGGTCCCCACCCCAGACCTCAAGAGATGTCCGAGCTGCCCACCTTCCTTAAGAGCCATCCTTCCTGCCTGGAGTTCCCCCTTGCCATCCACAAGCACACTCCTATTCATCCTTCAAAATCCCATAAGGTCCCATACCTCCTCCAGGTTGGTGTCTGAGATCCCATAGCCAGTGAGCCCCAGGGCCTCCAGTTGTTGATCCAGCTCTTGGAAGACCATGCCAAAGCTGCCATCCAGGGCACCCGTGTAGGGCAATGCCAGCACCAGCTCGTGGGGCAGTTCCTCCACCAGCTGGGCTTCAGGAACGTGACGCTTCACTAGATCTAGGATCTTGGGTGTTCTTGGGGTGATGGGGGCTGCATCAGGAGTGGGGGCCTGGCTGCTCCCATCCAAGGTTTCTTGGGTGAGGGTTGTCCCTGTGGGCACAGGTCAGAGGGATGGAAGGACAGGCATTCAGTCTGGGGTTCTGTTGCTATGCGCTAAGTGGCTGCTGACCCCTGCTGTCCCCTTAGGGTCCCCTGGCCCCGTCTAACCTGCCATACTGCCCTCGCTGTCTGGCTTCTGCTCCTGTCTGGATTTGCCGCTGTTTCCCTTCATAGAGAAAGACAATGTTCCATTTCTGAAGGACAGAGCTGGGGACAGGGCTCGTGGCCCAGTTCTAACCCTCACCTTTGAGCCCTGGATGTTGCGGGACTGAGGACTCTTCACCAGTGTCAAGTAGTAACCAGAGCCCAAGCGTCGACGCAAGAAGAGTGGGGAGCCACAGCAGCACAAAGAGCCACTTGCCACCACGGCCACTCGATCTCCCAGGAGCTCTGCCTCATCCAGGTAGTGAGTAGAGAGGATCAGGGTGCGACCTGGATATGACCCCCAAACCCATGTGAACCACTGTGCTCACCAGTTCTCTACCCAGGCGGCAGTGTCTCCCAGGAATCTCCAAACCCTATGCAGCAAACTCCTGTTCATCCCTCAAAACCCCATCCCAGTATTTCATAGTTTGAAGGCTTTTTTTTTGGGGGGGGGTTAAGTTTCGAGACAGGGTTTCTCTGTGGCTTTGGAGGCTGTCCTGGAACTAGTTCTTGTAGACCAGGCTGGTCTGGAAATCACAGAGATCCGCCTGCCTCTGTCCCGACTGCTGGGATTAAAGGCGTGCGCCACTACTGCCCGGCTTTTTTTTTTTTTTTTTTGCCCCTCAAGCAGAACCCATGGGAACCTCAGGCTATTCTATCCCATCTTCCAGCTCTTACCTTCTCTGTACTTAAGCAGCAATTCCCAAATGCCACGGCGGGAAGCAGGATCCACGCCAGCAGTGGGCTCATCAAGGATAACTACACGAGAGCCACCCACAAAGGCAATGGCCACAGACAGTTTTCGCTGCATCCCACCTGGGTAGAGAGTGACAATCCTAATGTGACCCACCCAGCTATTTGCAGGGCAGACTATTCCCCACCTGAATGTACTTCAGTGCCCCGGTCAGCCCCCAATGTCCTATACATCCCCCTAGACTGGATCACCAGAGAGGTGGCGTGTCTGCGTGTCCCGCTTGAGGATGAGTCCCACATCCTGGATCAGATGCTCTTGTTCAGGGATCATGGCAGCTGCACTTAAACCTTTCAAACGGCCATAGAACCACACATGCTCTTCCACGGTCAGCCTGTGGGCAGGGGTGACGAACAGTTACTCCCTTGGTGTGTGTGTGTCTCACAAGGTGCCAAGCTCCTCCCACTGCCCCTGCCCACGCCCGGCAACACTCACAAGTCAAACAGCACATTGTACTGTGGGCAGATGCCCAGGTGGGGCCGGATGGCTGCCATGTTGGTTTGCACATCATGGCCTAGGATGGAGGCTGAGCCACCACTGGGTGGGAAAAGACCACTCAAGATGGACCTGTGGGCACAGGGATTTCAGAGAGGAGCTGCCCTTCACGAATAGAAGGGCCACCTACACTTACAGGTGCCTACTGTGTGCTCCTTTTCTAGGGGAGGGAAATGGAATCAGAAGAGCTCAGATCTTTTGTTTACTGTGTCCAAACCAGACCCGGCTCCTGCTTCTACTGCACACCTGGGACTCCTCCAACCCCAACGGGGAAACTCAGGGAAGAGGGCATAGGGGCTGGCAGCTCACAGTGTAGTTGTCTTGCCAGCCCCGTTGTGACCCAAAAAGGCAGTAATGTGGCCTTGGTAGAAGTCAAGGCTGAGTCCTCGTAGGGCTGGCTGTGGACAGCCATGAAAATGCTTCTTGAGGCCACGGATGGAGACACCAGGAATGAGGCCAGGCAGTGGCTCTTCCACCAGAACTGTGGAGGAATAACATGGTCAGCTGTGGGTCTGGGGATCCCTCAGAGCTGGCTGTGGAATTTGGGTCCTGAAAGCACTAAGGGAGATGGGCACAGTTCAGGTGGGCCAGCTCAGCTACTTAAACTGAGGAAGGACACTCACAAGTTTAAGGTCAGCCTGGGCAACTTTGTGAGACTCTGTCTCAAAATACCATGTAATAGGGTTGGGGGTGTGGCTCAGTGGTAGAGTCTCTGTCTAGAATCCCCCCAGGGAGGAACAGGGGGCGTGACTGGGGATAGAGACCACGCTGAGAACTCAGCAGAGAGGGCTGAGATGTCATTCAGTGGTAAAGGCCTGCTTGGCATGCACAAGGCTCTGGAGGAGATCAATCTCTAAGGGCCTGGGGATCTGAGGTGTCCTGGGGACTGAAATACAGGACCTGTTTCTCTAGGGGAGACAAGGGAGTCAAAACCAGCAAAAGGTTACTAACCACCATGGGCCTCACCCTTTGGATCCTGCGGGGCAGGGGCCAAGTCAGAGCCCTGGGGAGGTCCAGGCCCATACCAGTAGCTCCTCCGAAAGGGAAAATCCCATGGTTCAGGGATCCCATACTGGCCTGGTAGAAAGTGACACTCAGTTACACTTGTCATACCCATGAGATGTGAGAACTTCCAGGTCACACACTTGGAATCGGGGCACCCAGGGGGAGTGGATAGGAAGCCCCACCCACACCCCCGGCCTCAGACCCTGCCCCTCAGAAACAGCAGTAGCTAGGAAATGTACCTCCGGTAACCCAATACCCCGGAGACATGCCCTAAAATATGATGTCTTGTGACCAGGACAGTGACCATAGGCTGCACAAGAAGCTTCACCCATCTCGGGTGGTATTTTAACTAAGGCTATTCCCAGACACCAACCAGCAGGAGACAAAGTCTATTCACTTCAAGACAAGCCTCTAGGAGCCCAATACCCCAGTGACAAACCTAAAACATCTCTCCTGCTGCGCAGGCACACTCCAGCTAGGCCTTCAGGGAGCGGGCATGTTCCCGCCTGGGGCCCCTTCCCCTATGGCCCACCTGGGCATACGGCCTCCAGGTACCAGAGGGCGAGGCCGTAGATGGCAGCGTCCACTAACAGGAAGGCAGACACCTGTGCCAGGCTGAAGATGTCCTCCGCAGGGTCACTGCCCAAATTGTGCCACTGAGCACCATCCCCCTGCTCCTCCAGGAGCGCCAGGCTTTCACAACCAAATCCGAAGGCCACGGGGGACAGCAGGCTCTGGGGAGAGAGGGGGTGGGTCAGGGAGCTGGCTACACTTTGGGGCTATCTATCCCCTCACAGGACGGAACATCCCTCACCGCAGCTACACGGATGCCCTTGGGCAGGCGCTCACGCCAGGCGACACACAGCACGTAGGGCAGGTAGAGGGAGAAGTAGATGAGGCCCCCACAGGCAGCTGCCAGGTTGGCCCTGGAGAAGAAGGCACTGAGCAGAAAACTCTGAGCCACGGTGGCCACTGCGAAGGCCGCCAAGAAGAAGAAGAGGACAGCAGGGTGGCTGTAAGGAAGGATGTCCCCTAGCTGGGAAAAAGCACAAAACTTTCAGGATCCCATTCTGAGATGGGCACTAGAGACGCACACCCCAGCTTCACTCCACCCGGGCGGGTGGGGGTGGCATCGAGGATCCCTCACCTTGAGCACTAACACCAGCAACGCAGCGCTGACCAGGAAGGGTCCCAGGCAGCTGAGGAACCAGCCAAGCCAGAGCACCGCCCGGCTCAGTCCCATGGCACGCATGGTTTCTCTCAGTCGGGTCTCTTTCTCGTGCACCACAGCCTTCACAGTGAGCGCCACTGAATAGATCCAGGACAGAGTCAGAAACAGCGGCAGAGACCGGCTCAGCACCCGCAGAAACCTAGAATGGCGGGATAGTGGGGTGCAGCTGGAGGTCCCCTGCACGTGTGGCATGGATGTCTCCAGGCTTAGTAGCATCCTCAGAGGGCTGATCTAGCCAGAGGGTGCCAGCTTCCAGCACAGGCCACTTTGTTTCTTTATCCTCAAAGAAACCGGGAGGGTCCTTGAGACCCTAGCGGTTACATGCAGGGTCCCTCCAAACCACAGAGCCCAGACAGGTTGCAAGGGTGCTCTTACACATCGTCTACATAGCAGGGGTGGGGCATCTGCTGCAGATAGAGGCCTGTGTGGGAGTCCCGCCCACTCAGCACTCGCACAGCTGCCTGCTCCAGCAGGTCCTGCAGGTACACGAAGCCACCCCACACATAGCGCAGGTCCATGAAAGGGTCTGCCGATGGCCCTGGGTCCCAAAACCTGGAGAATACAACCGGTAAGCACCCCACTACTCCACAGCAATTGGCTACCTGCTCCCCCAACACATACACATCTTATCCCAGACCCTCGGACATAGCCACACCTAGTTTCATCTATCACCTCCAATGGCCTTGGCCCCCCCACCACACCCTAGCTCCCCCCACGAAGTTATCCCCTCTCACTTGTCTCTGATTTTATCGGTGCTTGTGACAACATCGATATCCATTCGGATCTTGAATCGCAGGTGGCCAGGACCCAGGGCTGGAGATGACAGCTCAGACCGGTCCACAGGATCCTTAGTGCTCAGGAAGACAACACCTGCCCATAGGCGGCGCTCACCCAGCAGCTCCAGGGCGCGGGACACAAGAGCTGCCTCTGAGGGCACAGCCTCCAGCTTGTCAAGGGACACACACTGTTGGGGGACATGAATTCCAGACTCTGGGGTGTGATTGAACCCTCAGTCCTCAGCCCATTCTCTCTGGGTCTCTTGTACCCCTAGGTGACCATATACACGGTGAGTGGGCTCCCTCTTCAGACATAAATGAAGCCCAGATGTCTCTTTACTTCATCCTCCAGGACAGGATCTGCCTCTGGTCCCTTTTAGGTCCCCAGGGAAAGGCCCATTCCACCATCTATGACAACTCCTAACCTCCATGATTTGACCCAGGATTTCTGCCAGGTGCCCTATGTCCGCATGGGCCTTCTGCCAGTTGTAGCCACCCCTACTAGGGTCCAGAAAATCTCTGACAGCCTCCAACTTCTGCTGGCCTCTGGGTGTCTGATGCCTCCACCCCAGGTCCTCCACTGCCAGCAGTCTCTAGGGAAGGGGGAAATGACAGGTGAGGAGGGGTCTCTGTCCACCCCTTCCCATCTGCAGACCCAGAAGTGGCCAACTCCAGCCCAGCCTACCTGAAGCATGGCCATGTTTGAACTGTCATTCATGAAGTTGAAGATCTGGGGTCCTAGCACCTCCCAAACCTCTTGTAGGTCCCTCAACAGAGCCAACTCCTCGAAGGTACGGTTGACCTGCAAGTGGACAGGTTAGATCAACTGAGGCCACCCTTTCCACATAGCTGCTCTGACTGACTCTTTGCCACACCCCACCCCTCCACCTCTGGATCTCTTTTCTCATCATCATCACTATCATCATCATCATCATCATCACCATCATCATCATCACTATCATCATCATCATCACCATCATCTCTATCATCATCATCACCATCATCATCACTATCATCATCATCACTATCACTATCATCATCATTATCTCTATCATCATCGTCACTGTCACTATCATCATCACCAATCATCCAGTCTCACTATGCATCCCTGGCTGACTGGGAGCTCACAGAGATCCACTTGCTCCCCAAGCGCTGGGATTAAGCTAGTGTGCCGTTACCACTGGACCTTTTCTTTTCCCATTTTTGTTTTTGTTTTTCGAGACAGGCTTTCTCTGTGTAGCCCTGGCTGTCCTGGAATTCGTTCTGCAGACAAGGATGGCCTTGAATTCACAGAGATCCAGCGGCCTGTGCCTGTGCCTGTGCCATCACCCCCGCCTGGCTTGTTTTCCTTATTTTCAACAGTGTCTAACCCTATGGTTTAGGATGGAACTCCAGTTGCTCCTGCCCCACCTTCTTTCTGGGATTATAAACCTATGTGGTCAGGCTCTAAAGAAAGAGCCACTGCTTTAACTTGTGTTTTTTCTAATCTTTAAAAATTAATTAACTTGTACTTTGAATTCTAAGGATAGAGCCTAGAGCCCTATGTATACAGGTGACCCCCTCACACTGAGCCTGCCCCAGAGCTCCTAACTGAGGGATCCTAGGCAGGAGTTCTCTACCAATCATGCCATGAGGCCCTCATTGGGGAATTCTGGGGAGGAGATTTACCCCTGACCATGCCCCCAATCCCTCACTGGGGGATTCTAGGTGGAGCTCCACCTATGACTATACTACCAGCTAGCCCTCTCACTGGTGAAGTCTAGGTAGAGGCTCTACCATGACCCCACCCCCAGTCCCTCACTGGAGGATTCTAGTCCGGGCTCCACCCATAACCACGCCCCCAGCCCTCATCTGCCTCTTATTCCGTTACTTTGGCCTGACTAGGATACTGTGTAGAGCGCTGTACCCCCACTGGCTCCTGTGTCTCACCTGGGCCATGAGCTTCCGGGTGAAGTTTGTGTCAGGGGTAAAGAGAATTTTTCCAAGGATCAATGGCTTCAGGCGACTCCAGAGCAGTAGAGACACAGGGTGGTCATTCAGTGACCCCACGAACTTGGAGCAGGCAGGGCCTGGTATTGGGGGGACAACATGAAGCCCCATTGCATCCTTCTACCCTCCATCAGCCCCACGCGGAACCAGCTCAATCATAGTGACTTACTGAGGCTGCTGTCAGGCAGGGCAGGTGCCAGCTCTGGATCCATGAACTCATTGAGCTGGCTGGTGTCATACCAATTGAGGGAGAGGCCCCCAGGGCTGCTGGGCCCCTTGGTACTGCAGAGGACCTCTGAAATCAGCTCCAGCGAACCAGCTGACCCTCGGGGCCTATGCAGCAAAGCTCGGAGTTCCAGCAGGCTGGGCAGATTCAGGAGCTAGAGAAAGGTCACCAGGGGGTTGCTGGACACCTCCTGTAGAATGCCCTAAACCATCCCTTTTTTTTGTTTTGTTTTGTTTTTCGAGACAGGGTTTCTCTGTGTAGCTTTGGAGCCTTTTTGTTTATTTTATTGAAATACAGTCTCATGTAGCTGGCTGGCCTTACTTATTCAACATCCTGAGTCTGGAATGACAGGAGCGTTATTGGGAATTAGGGTTAGAGTCCAGGATTTCATGAATGCTGGGCTCTACCAATTGGGCTACATCGCTCTACCAATTGAGCTACATTGCCAGCCCTTCTGTTTATTTGTTTGATTGATTGAGATATTGTGTTGAGCTAGCCTCAAGCTCACTGCTGTCCGTCCCCCCCCCCAGCCCCCAGCCTCTGGAGCAGGTGTGGAGATGACAACAATGTGCCATCACACATAGCTTTTATCAACTTGGAGTCTGAAGTTGGGAGGGACCCAGCCAGGCTCACCTATAGGTGCCCCAGCTTCCCAGTCTGCTTATTGCTTATTGCTTCCTGCTTCCTGGCTGGTTGGGGTGGAGACTCACCTCCTGAGTAAGATCCCCAGTGGCATCCAAGAACTTCCTCAAGGGACCCTGGGCTTGACCCAGCACAGGATCCAGGGACACCTGTGACAAGACAGCAAGGATGGCCCAGACCTGGGTGGTCTGTGCAATCATCCTCAGGCCAAGGATGACCTCAGACTCCTGATCCTCCAGTCCACCTCCTGAGTGCTGAGACTCCAGAGGAGCTGGGATGGAGCCCATGGCTTTAGTGCTGGGCAGGTGAGCCATCCACTGAGCCCCTTCTACAAATGAGGTATGGGAAGGATTATTCCAGGTCTCACACACGGGAGTACCTCACCATGCCAGCTCCTCCTCACCCCTTGAAGGATCTTTTTGAGCTCAGTGGTCACTGATGCTTGCTTGTTCTGTAGGTTACTGTCTTGTGGCCAGACTGGGGAGAAGATGCCAATGTAAGGCAAAGCTCAGTTTGAGGTGCTCCCTACCCATCCCCCACCACCTGCGGGACTCAGTCCCCCAAGCTGAGGGCTCCCTCTTCCCTACCTCCACCTCCCAGGCCTCTGAGCAGGGGCATCAGTTTCCCCAGGGCAGCAAGCATCTCTGTGGTGCTGCGGCCCCCGAGCACTGTGCGAGTGTCTGCAAGGAGCCTCGAGATCCTGGGGGCAGAGAGGGGATGGGAGGCTGGGGCTCGAGTCTCCAACTCCTCTCCAGGAACAACCCACACCCACCCAGTTTACTCACAAGGAGTCCTTAAAGTTGCTCAGGACTCCAGGCTTCTCCCCAGGCGTTGGCTGCTGGAAACAGGAGTTGTTTACATTGCAGATAAGGCCCTGCAGCCAGGGCACCGTGCCGGCGGATGGTAGCGGCTTGTTTGTAAAGTGGCCTGGGGGGAGAGGCACCTGCTGAGTTGCCCTCACTTCTGTTACAGGATGGGGCCTCCTGCCACACCCAGTTCCACCCTAGCACCAGGCATGGCAGGAGAGGCTTGTCCCCCTCCAACCACACACAGTGAGTCTTTTTTTTTTTTTTTTTTTTTTGAGGGGAGGGCGGTTTTCTCGACAGGGTTTCTCTGTGTAGCCCTGGCTGTCCTGGGACTCGCTCTGTAGACCAAGCTGGCATCGAACTCACACAGATCCACCTGCCTCTGCCTCCCAAGTGTTGGGACTACCACCACCGCCCGGCTCACACAATGGGTCTTACATTCGTGGTGCTCCAGTGGAGGGTGGGAGTGGCGGACAGACACCAGGATGAAGAAGAGGAAGAGAGGCCACAGTAACTCCACCAGAAGCTGGATCTGGGGGAAGAATGTGTAGGAGACTTTGGGGACCATGATGGGCACCTGCCATCGTCCCCGCACCTGCATTACCCCGGGCTTTACCGGTTGTCTTTTTCGATACGTGTAATTTTTCCACAGTAGGAGCATCAGCTGTGTGCAGAAGGCCATGATGACTCTGGAAGGGAAACAGCAGAGAGGACAGCAGAAACAATAGGTTGAGAGTGAGCTGTGTGGCTCGAGGTAAATGCCTGACTGTCTCTGATCTTCATTCTTCATCCACCGCTCATCCACCCAGTGCACCCAGCGGCAGGAATCTCCAGCAAAGAAAGCCTCGCAAACATCAAGGGGTGACCAATGGGAGCCTGGCCCGCAGCCGTCTTCGTAGCTGATTGGCTGGAAGAGCTATCGCTCCCAGTAGGCTGAAGGCTGGGGTCTAGAAGACCCCCCCGTTCGAATTCTTAGTGGGCGGAGCTTGGATTTAAGGCCTTGGGCTCCGGGCTCCACCCTCAGCCTCCCCCGGGACCCGGGTCTCGGTTCCCATGGCCCCCGGCGGCCGACGGTGAGACCCGCAAGCCTCCGTCTGCAGTGCGGACCGCGCCTCCTGCGCCGCTGGCCTTCCATGTTACAGAGATGGAAACTGAGGCTCACAAAGGGCAGAGTCACGCTCCAAGGAAACCGGAGATGAGCGAGCCGGCCCCCAGTGTCGTCAAAGGATGGGCCAGACTCTCGGGCCGGGTCGGCGCGGGGGTCGGGGACCGGCTCTTGAGCCTGCCATGCCCGATGGTTTCTTTTTGTGCCCCCCCCCCGAGTTGTCAGCCTGTGGCCTACTTCATGACAGACAGGGAAACTGAGGCTGACAGAGAAGGAAGTGACCAAAGTTTTGCCATCTACGTGGGAACTGGCGTCCATCTGGGGACGTTTATGTTTTACACAGTGGGATCTGGGGATCTGGGGGGCCGGCCTCATCAGGAAAGTGGGGCGCTGCAGGTGCAGGGTGGCCGAGGTCCCTCTAGGTGACCAGATGCCTGCTGTGAGAAATAGGGACCAGTTTTTCCCACACTCGTGGGAAGGGTAGGGAGGGGCTGGCCGGGGACCCTCTAATCATCAGGGAACGCGGCTCCGCCACTCTTCCCCCACAGCACCCAGCTGGACACACTCCACCTTCCACCCCTCGGGGTCCTCCTCACCATTCCAAGGCCCCCAAACTCCATTCACCTTCGCTCCGCCCGGTAGCGGCGGGGGAGCGCGGCCCCTTTAAGAGGAGCCCCCTCAACTGCGGACTTCGCCCTTCGCAACCCGGAGTCCCGGGCTGCACCAGACCCCGCCCCCTGGCGCTACTATTGGACAGTACACCTGCCACTCGCATGTCTTTGCCATTGGAGGAGGCGGGACCACAACCGAGCCGGGTTTCTTAAAGGGACCGCATGCCTCTGGCAGCGTCAGGATGGTTTCACAGAGATGTGACCACGTGAGGGACAATTGGGGTCTCCCCCTTGGGTTCACACCTCAAAAAGGCGGCTGCCGCCTCCAAGAGAATCCTCTGTCTCCTCCCCCACTCTCTCTTAACTATTTATTTTGAGAGTGGCTCACACCTTGGTTGGCCTCAACACGCAGAGATCCTCCTTCCTCCGTGTTGGGGTTGGAGGCATTCGCAACCGTGAGTAACCTTTACTTTTAATTTGTTTGCTGGGATAGGAAGCATCTCTGCACGGCACGTCTGTGGAGGGCAAAGGACAACTCCTAAGCATGCTCTTGCCTCCCCTCATGTGGGGCCCTGGTGAGAACTGAACTTAGGTCGGGAGTGTTGACGGTCAGCGCCTTTACACACCAGCCGGACTTCTAACAGGCAGCCTCCAAAAGCTCATCCTTGGAGGAGCGACCAAGTCCACTCACTCACTCACTCACTCACTCACTCACTCACTCACTCACTCTATCAACACCCTCCCAATCCTTCAGTAGTCTAGGCGGTTTCAGAGTCAGGTGTCAGCGCCACATTCTAAGATTAGAATCAATAGTTGCCTGGATTTTGAGCAAAATCCCCTGGTGTTTCCCACTGTGTGGGGGGGTGCTGGTGTATTTCACAAAACCATATTGAGCATGGAGGGAGTGATCTACAGCTCTCCAGGAAGGGCGGGAGTTGGAAAGGGGACTTTAGAGTTGATTTTTGAGGAAAGCTGGTGAGGGAGACAGCCTTTTCCTCCACCTTAACCCTGCCTCCATTCCCCCTCCTCCCACCTAACTTATGTGTATGGCTTGCCCCTGCTTGTAAATGGTCCTCCTCTGTCATCACCAACTTAAGAAATGCTCTTTAGTTTTTTGGGTTTTTTTTTGTTTTTTTGGGTTTTTTTTTTGGGGGGGGTCGAGACAGGGTTTCTCTGTGTAGCTTTGGAGCCTATCCTGGCACTCGCTTTGGAGACCAGGCTGGCCTCGAACTCACAGAGATCCGCCTGCCTCTGCCTCCAGAGTGCTGGGACTAAAGGCGTGCGCCACCAACGCCCAGCTCAGAAATGCTCTTTAGTCTTAGAAACAGAGGTTTTTATTAGTTTTTGGTCCACACAAGGTACTTCACATTATCTGGCAGCACAGGGGCGCCTGTGGTCACTTGCAGCACTTTTGGAGGCGGGGCGGGCTCAGCGCAGCTAATCAGGCCTGCTCAGGAAGAGGTGGGAGGGAGGGCAGCAGGTGTGGGTATGGCCTCCCTCAGTCCCAGGCCTCAGTTTCCCCGCTGGGCACGGGAGGGTGAGGTCTGAGGGTCTTGGGAAATCAAATGCACCCTTTATACCTTTGCCCCCAAGTTTTCTTTCATTGAAACTGTCTGCAATTTCCATGGGTTCACAAAGCACAAACTGAAGAGATGAAGAAACCGGCAACTCTTTGGGGACAGCCACTCCCACAGTCTGCTAGGAAACCCTCAGTCTGTCTAACCCCATCAAGGACCCCAATGTTCCCTACCCGTGGGTCAGTCCTGGGAAGGAAGCAAGGCATGATGGGCGAGGAGGGAGTATAGCTAGCAAAGGTTTGTCTGCCCAGCCCTCAGGAAGCTGAGGCAGGAGGCTGATTGCAGTGAGTTCCAGGACAGAGAGGGCTACAAAGTGAGGCCCAATTTCAAGAAACAAAACAACACAATGAAAACACAGGAGAAAAAACAAAACCCCAAACCCACACATGGATGCCTATGTGGGGAGCCAGCAGCACCCTTGGGTGCTCAGTAACCTGCCTCCTCCTGGCAGTAGGCCAGGTACTCAGGGCCCTCGCCATGGCCGTCACCACTGACTGGTGCCCCATCGGCTGCTGGACCCTGTGGGCAATACTTGGGGTCATATATCTGCCGCCCCAGCCCGAAGACCTGGCCACTCTGGTTGGCACCCTGCGTGTAGCCCATCTGTAGGGACATGGAAGAGTTGTCACACTTGTCGGTACCCAGCTTGGTGTCATAGATGTGCCTTCGAGTCCCTGGAGCTGTCATGCCCACCTGGAGATGGGAGAGAGGGGCTCAGAAGGGGACCCCCCCTAATTTCCTCAATACATACCCCCTGCAATTCCTGAAGGGATTTCCAAAGCTTAACTAAAATCTTTTCTTTTGGAGAAAGAGTCTCATGTAGCCCAGGCTGGCCTCACACTCACTATGTAGCCAAGGATGACTCTGAACTCCTGATTCTCTGCTTCTGCTTTCTGAGGGCTGGGACAACAGGGGAGCATGACCATGCCCAGTTTATGCCATGCTGGGGACAGAAGCCAGAGTCTCTCAGTCACACCAGGAGAACTCTGAACCTCGCCCAGCTCCTGACACCTTGGTACTCAGGAGGCTGAGGCAGAAGATTGATTGCTGAGCACTCAAGGCTATGGGCTACATAGTCAGGCCCTGTCTCAAACCCAGGCCTCTGCACAAAAATAAAATAAAAACTCTTTAACCAATTTGTAAGCACAAATGTCCCACTTTCTCCTTGACAGCTAGGAAGCCCCTCCACCTGGAACAGAGACTTCCCCAAAATTTGAGGTCCCCAAAACCTCAGGGACACAGGCATTCAACTTAACAAAAAAGGTAAGAGTATCAGATGGGGGTGGACATTTGAGGGAAGCTGAGGCACAGAGTAGGGTTGTCACGTCTGAAAGCACACACAGTGAGGAAGACAGAGTGAGGCTAGAATCCCTCAGGCAGGGGACAGTGTGCTGGGGTCATAGCCTGGGCGCCTGGGGTGGGACCCACCTGGCTGGCACACTTGTTGGTACCCATCTGGAGGCTGATGGTGCAGTGGTCCATGGGAGGCAGGATGTGGTTCTTGGGGTCATAGAGATGCCGTCTGGTACCGTAAGCCGTCATGCCAGATTGGCTGGCACATTTGTTGGTGCCCATCTTCACGGGGAATGTGGGAGGTTAGAGGGGCAACACCAGCTCTAGCACAGTGGTTCTCAACCTCCCTAACACTGCGACCCTTTAATACAGCGGTTCTCAACTTTCCTAATGCTGGGACACTCAATACAGTTCCTCATGCTGTAGCCACCTCCCCCATTACTTCATAACTTCAATTTTGCTACTGTTACCAATTGTAATGTAAATTTCTGATATACAGGATGTCTGATATGTGACCCCTGTGAAAGGATTGTTCAGGCCCAAAGGAGTCTCAGCCCACAGATTAGAACTTTTGGCCTAGAACCTCCCTGGAATTCAGGGTGTCTGTTCAGGGTATTGTGGCATCTACCTGCAGCCCAATGACGCACTGGCCGGCCTTCATGGTGGCATCATCAAAGTTCCTTTCTTGTTTCTCTGAGTATTTGACTCCAATGTCCACACCACTCTGCAGCCCCTTGGTCTTGGCCTGGGTGGGGATGAGGGGAGCCCGGAACCCTCAATCCAGGTTCAAATTGCAAGCAGCAGTCAGTGGATGCAACACCCAAGAAATATATCCAGCACAATCTCCACAGGCTGGGTCCCACCCTTCAGACCTGGCCATCACGCCAACCCCACATAAAGGGACCTCTCATGTCCTCCTATTCCTCACACACCCTGTGTCTTCATGTGAGGCAACCTTGCTGTCCCCTCAGCCTTAAACACCTCCCTTTACAATTTCCTGTTGAAAGGCGGTAGATTCTAAACAGCAAATTCTCTCTCCTCCCCGCCTCTCAAATCAGGCAGAGTGACTCCTTGCTGTGTGACCATGGGCTGCCCGCTGGCCTTCTCTGGACCTTACCTTTCCTGCCAGCGCAAGCAGTGACACCTGCACCTGTGTCATGTTCCCGCTTTCAAATAGGTCATTGGCCTCAAACAGGTCCACGGGGTTCATGCCATAGCTGACCATGGCCTTGATGAAGTTGGAGAGGTTTTCTAGCTGGGAGGAGGCAGGGGAATGGTGGTGAGCAGAGGCCCTGGTGTACACATGGGCTGGGCAGGCCGTTCCTGCTGTCTGCTCGCCAGCCCCTCACCTGGTGCCAGTTCTGCAGAGAGCGGTTGATCTTGGGGACGGAGCCCGGCTGCAGCTTGTTCATGAGTCTGGGAAGAAATGACCCAGGGCCCTCCATTGGTGTCCTGACCTCAGCAAGCTCACACCTTCCCGGGCAGCCTCAACATCTCTACCCAGCCTCAGTTTCCCTTCAGCCACCAAGCAAACAAAGCTTCCAACTATGGATGCTAGGAATGTAATCTTGAACCATGGGATTTGGGGGTAATCTAAGACCTTTTTTCTGGAATCAAAGACTTTTGATTATAATTTTTTTTCACGTGCAGAACTGTGGAATATCCAAACAACAGATGCACAGCACACAAGATGGAGAAACTTCCAGAAGCATTAGCCACTGAAGCAAGGAAGAGAAGGCCTAGGGTTGGACTGTTCATGACCTGGGCATGTAGAGGAATGCAACAGCACAAGAAAACAGCAGACAGGGACAGAAGAAAAAGAGAGGATCAACACTGAAGGAAAGGCAACAAGGGCCAGACAGTGGACGCAGAAGTTAGGGGCTTGTTTCCACTCCAGGCCCTGTGTTCAGTTCTCAGCACCATGTCAGGTGGCTCACAGCCAGCTCTAGGGATCAGAGTGCCCTCTTCTGACCTCTGAGGGAAGTGCACTTGTGTGCATACTCACAGAGGCACACAGGCACAAACACAAGTAAAAATGAACTAAACCCTAAATAAAATAAAATAAAGACAGATAAAGAGATTGAAAAGTAAAAGAGTGACTATGCAATAAGAGGAAATATAAAAAACTAGACATGCACAACAAGCCATGTAGCACAGAGCACTGAGGCTGAGCACTCACGTGCATAGGATGACGCCATCTTTCAGACCCTTCTGGAAGTCAGGGCCAATGGAGAGGCCTGTGAGTCCCTCAATCCAGCTGCGGAGTTCGGCTTCCTTCTGGGGGTCGTATTTGGACAGGAGCTGAGGAGCAAAGACCATAGAGTTGAGCTGGGGCGTGGACATGCCCTGCAAAGTTTTCAGATGAATGAGGCCAAAGACAGCAGGGAGAAGGGACAGAGCTGGCCTCAAATCTGTGGAGCTGAAGAGGACCCTGACCCAATCCTCCTGCTTCCACTCGTCTGTGCCTCCATGAAATGCTGGAATGAAACCGGAGCTCAGTGGGTGTTAAGTCAGCACGCTGTCCACTGAGCTACACACCCAGCAGGATCCCTCTCTCTGGTTTCACCCATTCTGGGCACTTCCTATCTGCTGGGGGCTTCGGCGTCTGACTTCAATCAGGTCCTCCACTGATACGGTAATATCCATCAGAGGCCCGTTCTTTTTCATGGCTGAGCAATATTTCAGCTGGTAGGCCTCCCTGGGAGGACTGTCTCCACATGACTGGGTTTTTAAAAAACCCTCAGATTCCTCAGACACCTCTATTTCCCACAGGCTCACATCTGCCCACCCCTGTGGCAGCATCTCAGACCCGGACAGGCAGGGATCACACAGGAAGCCTGGCTGTCCTCCTCTCTCACAGGAGGAACGGGTCTTCCTCTCTGTCCTCCCCTAGAGAACTAGAAGGACCCCTGGAGAGCTGCCCTTGTGGGCCCAGCCCCTGCCATGTGGAGGACCACAGCCAGTTCTTGGCTCCCCAGGACTCAGTTCCCCATTTTTTGGGTTTTGAGACAGGGTTTCTCTGTGTAGCCCTGGTTGTCCTGGAAATCACTTTGAAGACCAGGCTGGCCTCGAACTCACAGAAATCTGCCTGCCTCTGCCTCCTGAGTGCTGGGATTAAAGGAATGTGCAGCCACCAAACAACCAGTTTCCCCATTTTATCTAGACAGTTTGTTTGCTGATGAGAGCCCCATTCCCCATTCCTATCCTTTTAAACCCTTTTAAGTGGGATTAGCTGCTCTAAGGGGAGACAAAGGCTGTGGGCTGTGGGGGCAGCTGTTGCCTCACCCAGGAGCCGCCCAGTCCCACAGGAATGAGCAGGGGCTGGCTCGGGGATGCCAGGCGTGTCAGGTCCAGTTGGCCACGTCCCTAAAAGCTCTGAGGGCCAAGGAGGGGGGCAGGGTCCTAGTCCCAACCGCTGCGGCCACCTCCCTCCTGGGCGGCCCTTCAGCGCATTCCAGCCCGCGGGCCACAAACTACTGCCGGCCACAAACTACCAGGAATGCAGTGGCCTCCCGGGTCCAAATCAGCACCAGCTGTTCCCCAGGACCCTCAACCCGACTGAACAAAGCTCCACTGGGTACAGGCCGGCCAGGGTGTCAACTGAGGCAAAATGATCTCTGGGGCTCCCCTCCCAGTGGAAGACGCGACCCTTCCTGAGGCCCTGCAGTCAGTCATTCCTTGTCCCAGCTCCACAGTCGGCCTGAACCTCCGGCCTCAGGCCCTGTGTGGCGGTTGCTGACCTGTTCCCGCCCCACCCAGTTCCTAATTGCTCCGTCCTTAGGGCTTTCCTCAGTCCCTCTGTGTCACTTCCCGCTGTCGCAGGGAGGCGTCCAGCACCGCCCGCAGAAGTAGGCAGGGCCCTGGGACCCTCGTGGTGGGCGTCTCTGGGGCGCTGGAGCAGCCTCCCCGAGCCCGGGCTGGGAACTGAGACGGCAAGGCAGGTGGCAGCTAATTGCCCAGCGGGGCGGTAGGCCTCTCGTGGGGACCTGGCAGGTGCGGCGGCCGCAGGTGCGCCGGGCTGGTGGCTCCAGGACGCACAGGCAGGCGGCGGCCGGGCTCTGCTGCAGTAAAACTGGCACCCCGGGTGCCAGGCGGGTGCCCGGAAGCTCTCAGAACCTCAGGCTCCGGCTCCCGAGTCTCGGGTCAGTGTTGCGTGTGTCGCCCGCCACCCGCCACCCCCAGCTCAGGACACCACTGTGCTGTCTGTCCCTCGGGCACTGGTGACATGGATGTCCCACTGCGCTCGCGGCTCGCCCAGGCGTGTGTACCGGGAGTCCCCGGAGGAGAGCCACACCCTGTTGAGAAGACCCGGGTCCCGCCCCCTTCCCGTCCCCAACTTAAGTGGCTGGGGTGGGGTAGTGGAGTGTCGGCAGGTACTGAAGTCGGGGTGGCGGGGTGGCGGGGCGGCGGGGCTCGCCCCTCCGGATCCCCGCACGCACGCTCGCACGCCCTCTCCGGGGTCTTGCTCACACCCCTCAAGGAGCTCGGGGCGCAGGAAGTCCCCGGGGCGTCGGGATGCAGGATGGGCAGGGGCGGGGCTCCCGGAGACATCCCGGGGTGCAGAGAAGTGGGGTGCCCTCCTCCCAGGCCCCACTGCCCCAGGTTTACCAGAGCGCCCCCAGCCCTCCAGGGTCAGGGCAAAGCCTCGCTGCCGCTGCCGGCGGGCGCGCGTCGTGCGTTCGAGGCTGCGCCCCGCGCCCACTCACCCGGTTCCTGACCTCGGCCGAGAGCCCGTAGGACGGGCCCTTGTTGAACTGAGTGGAGCTCATGGCGGGACCGAGGGACCCGGGACCCGGCGCGGGCGGGACGGGCGGACCGAGGGGACCAGCTGCGGGCGGACGGCCCGGGACAGGACTGAGCGCCGCCCCCGCCGCCCATTGGCTGGCGGAGCAAATGTCCTTATAAGGCGTGGAAGCGCCGAATTCCTGTGGCCGCCACTTCCTGAGTCCCCCTCGGCCGCCGGGGACCCCCGCCCCGCGCAGCCACCCGGCTGACTGGGAGCGCCCCCCCCCCCGTTCCCTTTGGAGTTACGGGAAACTGAGGCAACGAGGGGCATGGGCTTCCTACCTAGTCCGGGTGTCAGTTTACCTCCCCACCCTGTACCTGGGGAGAGACAGGGAACTGCTGGATGGAACCCCAAATCCTAAAATCTGTAATGAGAGCCCCTCTCTGCCACTACAGGCACTCACCAGTCTGTTTCCTCCCCTTAACCTCTCGTCGCTGGGGGTGTAGACAGGAATCGGGGTAGGCTAATTCACAGGAGGAGGCCATGGGAGCTAGGGTATTGACAGATGAGTAGGAGTTTCTCAGTCCACAATGAAAGGGCTTCCTGGTAAAATAAAGGGCACAAAAATGTGGAGGATGGGGAAAAACTAAAAAAAACGAGGCGTCCATTGTGGAGAGGCTGCCAGAAGGGCCTGTGAGTTGAGGCTGGGGGTTGCTGGCTCTCTTGTGAGGGTGTAATGGTAATGGTAAGATCATGAGATGCCCTGTGAACAGGGCTGGTTTTCAGTAAGTGCTTGGGCTCACCTCACATCTACAAATGGATCAATGAATGAATAAATGAATCAGGTGTGGTGCTGCTTGCCTGTCACCCCACAGCTAGGAGGCTGGGGCTCCAGCATCAAGAGTTCAAGGTCATCTTTGGCTACATAAAGAGTTCCAGGCCAACCTGGGCTACATGAGACCCCACCTCAAAACAAACACAAACAAGTCAGCCTCTCTCTGCGTGACATTCATTCCTGAGGGACCCCTGCCCGGCCGGACCCACAGAATACAGACAGACAGGTAGACAGACTTCTGAAGATCTTAAAGAACACTCACTGCATGACAGATAGGACATGGGCCATGGGGTGTTAAAACATGAGTAGGAGCTGGATTGGTTTGGGACAAATCCCTCCTCTGGGGGCCTGAGTTTGAACAGTGGAGCACTGGATAAGACAGCTCTGAGCTGGAGACAGCACAGGTCCCTGTGACCAGGCATGAAGCCCTAGGGCAGCCATGCTGAATGGGTACATGGCCAGGCTCAGCGGGGGATCAGGGTGACTGCAGCTACCACACAAATCCAGGTCCTCTGTGCAAGCAGCCCTGACCACTGAGCAAACATCTCTCCAGTCTCTCCAGCCTGCCCTCTCTGCCTCCCCCTTCCTTCCTTCCTTCCTTCCTTCCTTCCTTCCTTCCTTCCTTCTTTCTTTCTCCATCTCCAGGGCACACCCCTCATACTTAAGAGTAGATGCCTGCTCACAACTGCCTGTGACTCCAGCTCCAGGGGACCTGGAACCCCTTCTGTTTTTTGTTTGTTTTTAGAAAAGATTTCTCTGTAGCTTTGGAGCCTGTCCTGGAACACTCTGCAGACCAGGCTGGCCTTGAACTCACAGAGAACTGCGTGCCTCTGCCTTCCAAGTGCCAGGATTACTAACTACCACAGTCCACAAATTATTTAATTGAAAAAAAATGAGTAAATTGCTGGGCAGTGGTGGTGCATGCCTTTAATCCTATCACTGAGGAGGCAGAGGCAGGTTTGAGGCCACCCTGGTCTATAGAGCAAGTTTCTGGACAGTCAGGGCTACACAGAGAAACCTTATCTTGAAAAAAAAGTGAGTAAATCAATCTTTTGTAAATTGAGTAAATTTTGTAAAGTGAGTAAATCAACCCATTTCTTTTTTCTTTTTTGGTTTTTCGAGGCAGGGTTCCTCTGTGGCTTTGGAGGCTGTCCTGGAACTAGCTCTTGTAGACCAGGCTGGTCTCAAACTCACAGAGATCCTCCTGTCTCTGCCTCCCGAGTACTGGGATTAAAGGCCTGAGCCACCAATGCCTGGCTTCTTCACCCATTTCTTAACAGGGAACTGGACTTGAACTGAAGTGCTCAGGGTGTTGTGAAGCCTCTGCCACACCCCTGAATTCAAACTAGTTTTCGGGATATTGAAGCAGTTGGATAAAAAAACAAAAACCAACCAACAAACAAGGAACACCATTCCATGCCACGTTCAACCCCCATCCCTGCTGCCCAGTGACTGACATCCCAGAAACAAAAACTCAGACACCCAGAACCCAGTGTTCTGGGCTTCTGGCAGCTTAATGTATTAAAACTCTGACTTGGACTCTCAATTTAATGGAATTTTAAAATTCCATGTCTTTAGCCCCAGCACTAGGGAGGCAAAGGCAGGCAGATCTCTGAGTTCCAGGCCAGCCTGGTCTACAGGAGACCCTGTCTCTCTCCCTCCCCTCCAAACAAAGGCCTGAGGTTTCCCAGCCTCAGCCTCGGAGCCTGGGTTCAAATCCTCCTTCCTGGCTCACTGTGATGCTGGGTATTTATCAGTCCTCTCTGCACTTCAGGCTCCTTGCCTGAAAAATAGACAGGTCCATGTTCATGTTTGCAAAGTGCTCTCGGGTGTCTGGCATAGACTCAAAAATCTTAAGAATTTTGGCTCTAGCTGCCTTCCGGAAGCTGGGTGGGTCCCAGGATGGCCACGATCTCCTTCGCAGTCTCTGCGCTGCTTCTGCTGCCATCTCGACAAGGAGGAGGAGGTGGTGCCCTCGCCTTTGAGCCCAGCGCTCAACATGCTGAGGCAGGAGGATGTCTGTAAGTTTGAGGCCAGCCTGATCTACAGGGCGAGTTCCAGGACAGCCAGGGCTACATGGCAAGATCCCTTACTCAAAAAGTAAATAGAAGAAAATAAAATCCCACCCCCCAGTCGTGAGTGATGCCACTGGCTGACAAGTTGGCCTGTGCTGGAAGGGACCCCCCCCCCAACCGCCACTCTTTCTCCACGAAGAACAGGCTAGGTTTTGCGGCTCTGGTCACCTAGGGACACTCTGTTTCTTCTAGCAAGTGACGTGTATGTTCCACAATAACGTCAAGACTGCATTTGTCAAGTGCCTACTGTATGCAAGGTGCTCTGTTCCCTCAGCCTCTGCTGCGCCCTCCCTTTTCCGGGCTCGCCGACCGTTGCGGAGCCCCAATTTTGCTTGCTCCCTCAGACTCCCTGGGTGCTCCCTCACGCTGGAAACCAGCAGCAGTCGTACAGTGCCTCGGGGAGGTCCCTCTGCATCCCCAATGCAGATTACGCTCTTCGCAGACAACGCTCTTCGCGTGTGGGGTACACGGTGGGTGACAGGAACAAAAATATGGAACGCTTCACGAATTTGCGTGTCATCCTTGCGCAGGGGCCATGCTAATCTTCTCTGTATCGTTCCAATTTTAGTATATGTGCTGCCGAAGCGAGCACAAATACCTGGTTCCCGACTCAGGTATTTAAAGGGAAACAAGGTAAACATTTTACACATAGAGGAGTTTTATTGTTTGTCTTTAATATATTTGGACGCCAAAATAAAAAACAACCTTTGGAACAGTGCTCACTGTGAGTGTTTATGCTGAAAAAGTCCTCACTTGTTGATTAATATAACCCTCTGAACGGCGATTTCACCCGCTGAGCCTTCTGGGAAGCTATATGCAAATTACACAGGCACCACGAGGCTCCACCCCTCATCCGTAGCCCAGACTCAGGCGCACGGACTCTGTCGTAGGTGCTCCGGTGACACTCGAGGCTAATAGATATCCCCAT